>NW_024384514.1:0-38653 GCF_016835505.1 Polypterus senegalus
TTTTGTCTCTTAGATTCAGAGCCTTGATAAGGTAACACCTGATCATCAAACACCCTCCATGGATAACACATGATTGACAAATGTTTGGGGTCTCATGTGAAGTTTTGAATGCTTTGGTCAATTGTTTTTACGTGCGGTGCACAGCAACTCAAAAATGGTTAGAGGGAACATTGGACATGGGTTCTAGTTGAGTAACGGGAGTCATTAAAAAAAACTATGCAAGATTGCTGTATATACATTTTTCTTGTTAGTTTTTAATACAATCCAGCCCCACATTTTAGTTGACAAACTGAATGATCAGTTCTGTTTGGATCATAATTTAGATGGATTGGTTTATAGACTTTTTTAACTAAAAAAAACTCAAAGTGTGTTGTCTGCTTATCCAATATTCTTAACTCACCCGTGGAAATCACCTCAAGGCTTCTGGAAGTCTCTTTGTTTTGTTTTTTTTTATACATAAATGACAGCAGGAGTTCACACAAGGACAGAAATGTCCTGAAATTTGCAGTCATTATTTTCCTGTATTCTGTCATTGTGTGCAATAATTGTCTTCTTCAAGATAGATCCGCCTTTTGCAGAAATTACAGCCTCTAAACGCTTCCTGTAGGTTCCAATGAGAGTCTGGATTGTGGTTGAAGGTATTTTGGACCATTCCTCTTTACAAAACATCTCTAGTTCATTCAGGTTTGATGGCTTCCAGCATGGACAGCTCTCTTTAACTCACACCACAGATTTTCAATTTATTCAGGTCTGGGGACTGAGATGGCCATTCACTTGTTCCTCTGCATGAATGCCTTAGTGGATTTTGAGCAGTGTTTCGGTCGTTGTCTTGTTGAAAGATCTTCAGCTTTGTCACTGATTCCTGGAATTGGTCTCCAGAATCTGCTGATACTGAGTGGATCCTGTCCCTCAACTTTGACAAGATTCCCAGTCCCTGCACTGGCCACACAGCCCCACAGCATGATGGAACCACCACCATATTTGACTGTAGGTAGCAGGTGTTTTTCTTGGAATGCTGTGTTCTTTTTCCTCCATGCACGCCCTTGTTATGCCCAAATAACTCAATTTTAGTTTCATCAGTCCACAGCACCTTATTCCAAAATGAAGCTGGCTTGTCCAAATGTGCTTGAGCATAAATGCATCACTCTGCATACAGCATCTCCAAGTGCGCGAATTCATGACTCCATCTGCTGCAAGATGAAGGTCTTTGGTGCTGGTCTGTGGGTTGACTCTGACTGTTCTCACCATTCGTCGCTTCTGTCTATCGAAATCTTTCTTGGTCTGCCACAGCCAGAACTGAGCCTGTGGTCTTCCATTTCCTCAATATGTTCCTAACTGTAAGCTTAAATCTCTGGGACAGCTTTCTGTATCCTTCCCTAAACCATGATGGTGAACAATCTTTGTCTTCAGGTCATTTGAGAGTTGTTTTGTGACCCCATGTTGCTACTCTTTTAAAGGAGGAGGGAAACTTACAATTGACCCCCTAAATACTGTATTCACCTGTGTATGTAGGTCAGGGGTCACTGAGCTTACCAAGCCAATTTGAGCAATAATTAGTTCTAAAAGTTTTGGAATCAATAAAATAACGGTGCCCAAATTTACACCTGCCTGATTTTGTTTGAACAATTATGCACACTTTCTGTAAATCCAATAAACTTCATTTCACTTCTCAAATATCACTGTGTGTGTCTCCTATATGAATTTAACTGACATTTTTATGTCAGGAAAATAATGACTATTAACAAGGTTGCCCAAACTTTGCATCCCACTGTAAGGACGACAGCCTTGGACCTTTTGCAGATGAGTTTGTTTAATGGTGTGATCATTCCTTTTATGGTTACATGTCTCAAAAACCAAGGATACGACTGTAGATTTTAGCAGATCCCCTCCTTTCACTGTGAACATGATGAAGCATGATAAATATCAATGACAATCATTCATAACAACTTTGCTTTTCATCTCAACACAGAACACATTTGTAAGATGGGGGCAGAAACAAACATTCTTTTGGAAACGCTGGTGTTTAAAAGAGCACAAAACTATAATGACACTTTTTATATGTTCTTTATTGAATCTGTTGTCACATTTGCTTTTATTGTTGGTTTAGCAATACCAGGATTAACCATCTTAATGCCACTGAACTGACCTCCATATCTGTATCAAAATAGGTTAGAAAGATGGCTGACTCAGTTCTGTGAGATGTCAGATTTTATCCTCAATTTCAGCTTTCGCCATCAGGCTGTAGATTTGGGCCACCGAGCATAAAGAGTAACAAGCTCTTTAATTCCCAGAGCTGTAGGCATTTTGAATTCTGTTAAGTGCAGGGACGCTGCTAAATTCTAAATTATTATTAATGTGTACTACTTAAGATAATTTTGTCTCCTTGTACTAATCTCGAGTGTGTGTAGTTATGATAATGCTCCAATGTTGTGGCTTATTTTCTTGTTTCTGTGTAACAATGCCTAATCGTTTTGTCCCACAGTCCAAAGACATGCAGGTTAGGTGAATTGAAGATCCTAAGCTGGCCCTGATATGGGTTTGGTGGGAGTGTGTCTGGTCATGTGTGTTCATCCTGCAATGGACTGGCTACCCGTCCAGGGTTTGTTCCTGCCTTGTGTCCTATGCTAGCTTGGATAGGATCCAGAAGACCCCCCATGATCCTGTTCAGGACTGAACGGGTTGGAAAATGACTGACTGATTTTCCTTCTGCAATGAAGTTTGCCTTTGGAATATTAAAGTCTACCTTACATAATCAAATTAATCGCAATCCCCAGTATTCAGAGCTCTAACTGTAGGCCAATAAGATATCTGCCGGCCTCAGTTACCATCCCAACCTACTTATATGTACACATATTCTTAAAATATACACCGCTGAATACAGCGAAATAGCAGCTATTAATGCAAATTATCATTTAATTAAAATTAATCCTCAGTGGCTTGCTAACAAAAGCCTCAAACACTAAGAAATAAATGGAACACCTGCTGCCCTCTAGAGGAGGAAAAAGGCAGTAAAATGTAGGACTGAATAAATCTTCATTCGAATCACTGTGGTGCTGAAGCGGCATTTTCTTTGAAAGTACTTTCTCTGGACATCATGTACAGCTTATTCCGAATGTAAACAAGATTTAACAACAAATACTGGTTTGCATTTTAAGACAGAAATATTGGCAGGTTTCGTTTTCTGATGATATTTGGCTACTCAGTTTAATTCAATTTAATATAAGTTACATGGTTACGGTTTAAGGGGCTGCAAAGTTGAAATAAAAAATGATAACGGTACTACTATCACCATTATTGTATGCCATCTTGCTTGTTAGTGGGTTAAATACCAAGCTACCCACCAAGTGATTTATTGTATTTCTAAATCAGTTTCATGTAGTTTGTTTTTCACTCGTGACATGAATTCGATACATTTTACAGAAATGTGAGATACAAAAATCATTATCTACGTGTCTTGCGCAACGTGTCTTGCACAATTTCACATCTCAGGCGTATCGTGGACGACACATTCGATATGAATGACTCCATCGAAAGCATCTTTGAGAACTACAATTTGAAGCCACTGTGTGGGTGTTGCTCATGTTTATAAGGTCGCATCTATCCGATGAATGATTTTTAAAGTTAATTTAGAAGACTAAAGAAATCAACGCAGATACCACGGACTGGCATGCAACTTCAATAAGCGCATGCGCTGTTTTGATACTCGAGCGTTAGCAATTTGCTGAGGAGCTGCGAACGGTGTTATGCCAAAACTTTCAACATTATTATTATTTTTTTTTAATGGAAGTATGTAAATAAGGCACTGCATGTGTGTGTAATTCTTAAGGTGCCTAACTTTTTGTATTGTTATTTTGCAATGTTTCTCGTCTACACTGTGTTCCCCAACTCAACTGTTTAATTTTTTAAATATTGTTTTGAGCTAATTATTTCATTTTTTTAATGCCTGTGATATTCGAATCCTGTATTATTACGTTAATGTTAGATTATTCTATAGGGGAACACGTTTACTTCAATTCATTTATTTTCCACGTATGTTTTCTTTCCCTGCGGAGGACTGGCGCCCTGTCCGAGAAATGTCCCTGCCTTTCGCCCGATGCTTCATCGCGACCCTGTTCTGCATAGGCTGGGTTAGAAAATGGACGGATGGCTTTATTAGCCTGAATGTGCAAATCATCTGAGGCGCAAACGTTGCCAGGAAATGGCCAGGAGCCACACAACATGCAAGTCAGGTAGTGCCCTACATTCTCCTGAAATATGGGAAGGCACGGCTTTTTTCCTGATTCCAGCAAATCGTTTTGCCATACTAACTACTCTGTAATTTGTCTATCGACGTGTCATTGACATCGCCTTAATCTCTATATCACAGTTTCATACACTGCAAAAAATGAAATCTAAGCAAGTGGCAAGTATTTATATAATAATATTACATTTTGTTTCCTTATTGTAAGAATTATTGACTTGTCAAAAAAAATATGTTTACGGTTTTTTTTTTTTTTTAGTTTACTTTAAGCACTCTTGTCAAGTAAATTTTGCTTACCCCACTGGCAGATATTTTTGCAAAAGAGCTCCCATTTAAAGTTTTTTTTGCAGTGTACGTTAAGGTATCCCAGTGCTCTTCATTAGTACAGATAGTGCGCGTCCCACGTACAGTTGCCTAAGTGTTGTTCCTCCATTTTGGCTTCTCAAAGGGGTGTAGCAAGGCTCCAATATGGGGTGTATTTTTTTTTCCAAAACTGGATTAAAAAAAAAAAAAAAAAAAAAAGTCTTCACTATGTGTTATATATTTCCCTGGCCTTAGAGTTTCTTGTGAAAAGGTTAAAATAGTCACACAAGATAGACCTAGATATTGAAAGGGGGACATTTATTTTGTATTATATTCAGTCATTCTATGAGTTGGGGATTCAGACAGAAACAGATATAAATGATCTATGATGCTGTTTCTCCATTTTTTATATTATATTATTATATTATACCACGCCTATATTAACTACACCTGTTTGTTGTCTGGTATAAATCTTTTAATCGATATTTAACCCACTTCCTATTGTCCAAAAGACTTGAAATTTTTGCATACTTACTCACTTCCGATGACAATACATGAATCAATAATCAGTTTCACTAATTGATCAATCAATCCATGTCAATTAAGAAATGAAATTTTCATATGAAGAATAGTTCAAGATTTCACCAAATAGATGGCGCTAATAACAGGTAGAAATCCATCCATCCATCCATTTTCTAACCCGCTGAATCCGAACACATGGTCACGGGGGTCTGCTGGAGCCAATCCCAACCAACACAGGGCACAAGGCAGGAACCAATCCTGGGCAGGGTGCCAACCCACCGCAGGACACACACAAACACACCCAGCACACACTAGGGCCAATTTAGAATCGCCAATCCACCAAACCTGCATGTCTTTGGATTGTGGGAGGAAACCGGAGTGCCCGGAAGAAACCCACGCAGACACGAGGAGAACATGCAAACTCCACGCAGGGAGGACCAGGAAGTGAACCCAGGCCTCCTAACTGCAAGGCAGCATCGCTACCACTGCGCCACCGTGCCGCCACAGGTAGAAATATTATCCTCTTTTTGCACCTTGTATGAAGATGTGCATATAAACGTCAAAGGAAGTGTTAAAATATTGATTACAAAATTATACTAAAACAAACCCAAGACTGAAAAGTTGAAAATAGTACATATATTAAAAAATGCCTTTTTAAAACCGCGCTTATATTAAGTTAAAAAGTGTACTAAAAGTAAAAAATAAGTCTCTCGTATACATCACTCGTAAAATAAAAGCGTGGGCGCTTTTCATCAATCAACATTTTAAAAAGCGCCCAAGCTTTTATAATTTTTTTTTTAACTTAATATAAGCATGGTTTTTAAAAAGTATTTTTTTAATATAAATGTTTGTGTCCAGAATGCATTCGTTATCATTGGTACTTTACAAAGGTAACAATTTGGGTTTAGATCTCACATCTGAACTTTGTCTGTATTGGGGGTCTCAAACAAAGTTCAAATTAGTACAACTCACTGTAACCCTAATTAATTGAAACAGATTAGTTATGTATTATATTCAGTGCATATCCTTGTCTCTCATTCTAATTCTTAAAAAGGACACATTTAGTGTTAATTACAATGCAAAATGCAGCCAGTGTTTTTATGATAGCTGAACAAAATAAATAAACACTATCAAATAACTGTAAAATAGAAAACAATCTTTATATATAATACGCTACTATGGTTATTCGTTTGTCTGTCCAAGATTTTAAATCACCTGTAGCTCACAAACCGTTTGACCTACTGACCTGAAATTTGGTACACGTATACTATGTGACGTCTACTATCCACTTTTGGGGTGAAGATTGACCTCCAAGGTTATTCCTATTTTTATTTTTATTGTATTTTATTGTAGAATGAACTCTCAGCAGCAGCCAGCAGGGCGGCCGTGTAGCACAAGCGTACGGGCGCCGTTCTCATTCCCTACCACCTTCATCATCACTTCCTCTACCTCTTCATATCTTAAATCATTCTTGAGGCAGATTGAAGACTTAAATACCAGCTTAAATGAAAAATTAAGGAAAACATACTAAGTAATTGAATCACACACTGACTTTTTAACAAGAAAAGATGCCGACAAAAGAAGAGAAGAAGCAGGCTGCTAGGGTGGAGAAAAGAAGAGCTGCTCATGAAGAAGCAAGCACATCAACCTCTGAGCAAACGAATGCTAAGCATACAGAGAAAGAGTCTGAAAACTAGGAATGCTCAAGTCAAGTGGATTCACTGCATGTTATTGTGCAGTCCGCCTTTACTGGTATTTGATAATACTCTTTTGACATGTAAAACAGGAGCAGCAACAACAGGTCAGGTCAGGTCAAGTTGGGGAGCATACACTGGTACAGTGCGTTGCTGCCCCCACCACATGACTAAACAACTCGGGATCCTGGTTGGCACCCCCAGGCAGACTTGAGGTTCAGTCCCACCCTCCAGAAATGATGATCTATCTTCCACAGCCAGTAATTCAGCTTCTCCTTGGCCTGGTGCAGCCACTCGGGTCATTAACAATGAGAATCCTGTGAGCTGGGTCACCCTCGGAAAATTCTACCACATAGCTGTAGTCCCATAACTGGCGCTCCCTCATAATGCAGGTAATGTGCCTCATTCAGGACTCCATAAAGAACCGCTCATTCGACACAAAGTAAAACCAACGGTACCCAAGGATTCTCTGAAGAGACACAGTACCAAAGGAGTCCAGTCTTCATCTCAGGTTACTGGATAGCATCCATGTCTCGCAACTATATAGCAAGACAGGAAGCACCAGGACTGTGAAGACTTGGACGTTCGTCATTTTGCAGAGATACTGAGAGTACCACACACCCCTTTACAGCAAGCTCAGGACTCCCCCATGCTCTCCCAATCCATCTACTGACTTCATAGGAAGAGTCTCCTGTTTTGTTTTAGTAGAGTTCTCCATTACCCTACTTTCTCCATTTGTATTATTATGTAGCCTTTGTCAGAATGCCTCAGATCTCAAAGACTTACCATTGTTTATAATTTATTGTGCTACATAATATGATTTGGATTCGTTTAGAGTCCTGGAGACCTCAGCCATTTAGCTGCCTCCTCCATTTGGCCATTTCACAGCTGCAATGGTGCTGAGCCAGCCAATACGATGAAAGGACCCCTCTACCCCACAATTCCTGTGATCCTCCATCAGGGATGACTTTACCTTAGGCAGGCAAAATAACTTGGCAGTTGGGCTGTTGTACCAAGTGCCACATTTGAGTACCGAGAAGAGAAACAGAATAGGTGAGGGTTAGTAACAAATTCTAACTATCATGTTACTTATGTTTTAGTGCTAATGACTAACAACAGAGATGCAGTCTGTACAGTTAATCAGCAGCTCTAGTCAGGGTGTGCTAAACTGATGTAGTGAGTCTTCAGCCTGAGAGTGAAGGGGCATCTCTTATAGTAGCAGGCAGACCAGTCCACAGTTTAGGGGCCCTGTAACTAAAAGCTCGACCTCCCACTGTAATTTTATTAATCCTTGGAATCGTAAGCAGACCGGCATCTTGAGATCTTAATGTGCGCTCAGGTTTGTAAGTCATGATAAGTTCAGACAAGTAAGCGGACCTTGGCCATTTAATGCTTTATATGTTAAAAGGAGGATTTTGAAATCTGCCTTAAACTTAACTGGGAGCCAGTGTAAGGATTTAAGAACTGGAGTTATGTGTTCGTATTTTCTTGTTCTTTTAGCGTTTTGGATTAACTGGAGGCTGTATAAAGAACAGTTTGAACATCCAGTGAACACCGCATTGCAGTAGTCAATCCTACTAGAAATAAATGCATGAATTAATTTCTCAGAATCCTGTTTATTTAGAAAGCGCCTTAATTTCCTAACATTTTTAAGATGGAAAAACATGATTTGGACAACTTTGTAATATGCTTTAAATGACATGCTAGAGTCAAAGAGAACTCCTAGATTGCGGGCTGATTCAGTAAAATTAATGGGATTCCAACTGAGTTAAATGATGACAAAATATTGTTGTGATCAGCGTCATTCCCTCCAACAATTAACATCTCTGTTTTATCTGTGTTTAAAGACAAGTAGTTCTCATCCATCCACTCCTTTAATTCACTAACACAACTAATTAAAGACAACATCGGAGAAACTTCATTTGATTTAAATGAAAGGTATAACTGGGTGTCATCTGCATACAAGTGAAAATTAACATTATGTTTCCTAATGATAGATCCCAGTGGAAGCATGTAAAGTGAAAACAGTAAAGGTCCCAGTACTGAGCCCTGCGGGACACCATATTGAACTTCTGTGTATAATGATGGAGTACTGTCAGCACATTTCTGTACATATTGGAATCGATTTGATAAATAAGAACTAAACCAAGCGAGCACAGTGCCTGTAAGCCCAACATCATTTTCTAGCCTGTGCAGTAAAATAGAATGGTCAATGGTGTCAAATGCTGCACTTAAGTCTAACAACATAATTACAGTGGAGTTTCCTTCATCAGAGGATATCAGAATGTCATTTACAACCCACGTTAGTGCCGTTTCTGTACTATGACCAGTGCAGAAACCAGACTGGAATTTATCAAATAAATTGTAATGCTTACTTCCTTGTGACTACTTTTTCTAGAATTTTAGAGAAAGGGTAAATTTCAAATAGGCCTACAATTATTTAGTATGTGTGGGTCTAGGTCTGACTTTTTAAGTAATGGTTTAATGACTGACACTTTTAGTGCATCAGGTACTGTGCCATGCAATAATGAACTATTGATAATGTTTAGAATAGGCGCTGCAAGAACATCCATTGCACTTTTTACTAGTTTTGTTGGCACTGGATCTAGGGAACAAGTAGTGGGCTTCATTTTAGTAATTAAAGTTAAGACTTCCTGCTCAGTTACAGGATTAAAATTACTAAAGTGCTGAATGCAATGTGAGGCAGGGATCTTATATTTTTAATTTTCTCATTGAAGAAGATCATAAAGTCTGTACTTCTAATATCTGTTGGTATTTTGCACTGTTGATCTAAATTCCCATTTGTTAATTTAGCAATTGTTCTAAACAGTACCCAAGGATTTTTATTATTGCTATCTATTATTGTAAAATAGTATTCTGAGCGAGCTTTAAAGATAACTTTTTTATATTTTTAACACTCTCTGTCCATGCAATTTGAAAGACATGTAGCTTTGTTGTTCTCCATTTGTGCTCCAGTTTTCGACACTCTAAGTTAAGAGTGTAAGTGTTTTCATTAAACCAGGGAGTTTCTATGTGCTTTGATCACTTTTGTTTTAAGGGGAGCCACTGTGTCCAGAGCATCTCTCAAGGTCACATTATAATGTGATGTTAACTGATCTAAATGGTTTTCCACAATTACACCCGACTTACTCAAAGTATCTATAAATTTTGAAGCGGAATTACAATCAAGAGGTCTCACTGTCTTTGTTTTAATCTGTGAGTACGTTGGCAAGGGCAGGACTAAATCAAATGTAATTAAGTAGTGATCGGAAATAACTTCATTTAATGGAGCAATATTTAAATTTTGAATTTCAACTTTGTAAGTTATAATTAAATCTAATGTGTGGTTATGATTTTGAGTTGGATCTTTGACAATCTGACAAAATCCTACCGAATTTAACAAATAAGTAAAAGTTTTGCTAAAAGTGTCAGTTTCCACATAAATGTGTACATTAAAATCCCCCATCAATACTACGTGGCATAGACTTGTTAGTTACTTAAAATGTCTCTAGTTAAGGCATCATTTTTGGTCAGCTTTCTTCAGAACAGGCTGCATGCCTGCCTCAATATGGCTGGCGAGTTGTGTTCCTCAAGGCAATGGTGTGACTTAGAGATGCTCCTACATCATGATGGTGTAAGTGAATAGCAAGGGGCAAATCAAGCAAAGGTATAGATTCTCTGTCCAAACCCTACAGCCAATAGGGTGCTGTGGTACTTAATGACTTCTGATTTATTGGTTTAAATTTGATAGATTTAAAACCAAACAGGAACTTTAGACCAATAGAATTCTGGTGCGACACAATGGTTTCACACCTGCCCCCAACACCATTTGTTATGCTGATGCTTGCCAGCTAGGTAATTTGGCTTTCCTGTGGGGGTTGATTGAGAGAGTCCTACAGAGAATAACTTGCCAAACTGGTTTTAGGCACTTCCCGTGGCCCCTGTCATAAAATTACTTAAAAAGTCAGACCTACAGTAGATCTACGCATTCTTAATGATTATAGATCCATATCAAATTTATCCATTCTCTCTACACACTTTATGTATCAGAAATCAGAAATTCCACTCTCGCTTCCACAGTGGTCACAATACAGAAACAGCATTAACACATCTTGTAAACAAAATTCTGATATCCTCTGTTGAAGGAAACTCCACTGTAATTATGTTGTAAGACTTAAGTTCAGTGTTTGACACCATTGACCATTTTGTTTTACTGCACAGGCTGGAAAATTACATTGGGCTTACGTGCAGTGTTCTTGCCAGGTTTAGTTCTTATTTATCAAATCGATTCCAATATGTACAGAAATGTGCTGACAGTACTCCATCATTTTACACAGAAGTGAGACATGGTGTCCCGCAGGGCTCAGTACTCGGATCTTTACTGTTTCCACTTTACTTGCCTCCACTGGGATCTCTCATTAGGAAGCATAATGTTAATTTTTACTCGTATGCAGATGACACCCAGTTATACCTTTTTTGTAGACCAACTGAAGCTTTTCTGATGTTGTCTTTAATTAGTTTTGTTAGTGAATTAAAGGAGTGGATGGATGTGAACTACTTGTCTTTAAACACAGATAAAACAGAGATGTTAATTATTGGAGAAAATGATGCTGATCACAACAATATTTTGTCATCATTTAACTCAGTTGGAATCACCATTAGTTTTACTGAATCAGCCTGCAATCTAGTAGTTACCTTCTGCTCTAGCATGTCATTTAAAGTGCACATTATAAAATTGTCCAAAACATGTTTCTTCCATCTGAAAAATATTGGGAAATAAAGACATTTTCTAAATATGTGGGATACTGAGAAATTAATTCATGCATTTATTTCTAGTAGGATTAACTACTGCAATGCGGTGTTCACTGGATGTTCAAATTGTTCTTTATTCTGCCTCCAGTTCATCCAAAATGCTGCTGCAAGAATTATTACAAGAACAAAAAAATATGAACACATAACTCCAGTTCTTAAATCCTTACACTGGCTCCCAGTTAAATTTAGGGCAATATATATATTGCTAAAAAAAATAAAAGGAACACTTTTTAATCTGAGTATAGCATCAAGTCAATGACACTTCTGGGCTGTTGATCTGGTCAGTTAAGTAGCAAAGGGAGTTGTTAATCAGTTTCAGCTGCTTTGGTGCACTAGAGGGTGTGAACGCTGGCCCGGACACAGACAGACGGACAACATAGTTCACCCAACACACTGTTTATTGACACTATATACAAATTTACCGGGCACTCCAATCCCCAGTGCCTCCAGCACCGATCCCCCAAAGTTCAGGCTTTACAGTCAAACAATGCCTTTCTGGCTGCCTCCAGTCCTCTCTCCAGCTCCGTCCTTCTTCCACCCGACTTCCGCCAATGACTGGAGGGAGGCGGCCCCTTTTATAGGAACCCGGATGGGCTCCAGCTGCTTCCCGGCAATCAGTCCTAGTCACCTCCCAGTGTGGCGGAAGTGCCGGCTGCGCACCCGGAAGCCATCCGGGTGTCCCCAGTCGTCTTCCCCCCAGCACTTCCTGGTGTGGCGGAAGTGCTGGGCTCCAGGGTTCCTCAGGCATCTGGGCGCCTCCTGGCGGTGGCCATGGGCCCCTACAGGGTTGGGCTTCCAAGCCCTCTACCCGTGGCCCCCAACATAACCAGGACGGATGCCCCCTCGCGGTCTGGAGGAGGCACAAGCCCTCCTCTGGTCCTCCTGGGCGACCCGGCCGGGCTCCTGCGCCGGGCGGGGTCCACACGGGATATTCCGGCATCGGGCGCCGCCTGGCGGTGGCCACGGGTCCCTACAGGGCTGGACTTCCAAGCCCTGTACCGAACCCCTAACATACCAGGACAGGCGCCCTGCGCTGGCGAACACATAGGGTCAGCGGCGCTTCCCGAAAAGGGCAGCACATCCCAGAGAGGGTCCTACTCTGCCCCCAGGGTCCAACACGGCACCCTGGGACATCCATCTTCGGCACCCCCTCCGGCATCAACGTGCCCCTCTGGTTCGCGCCGCTCCTGTCTCCACCGTCCCGCCAACTGGGTCACCATCGGCCTCCTGGCGGAGCCCCTCCCACGGAACAGCACCGCTCCAGGAGGGCAGGTCCCCAAGGTGTCGGCTCCAGCTCAAACCCGGACCTGTAAAGAGCAAAGGAGGGCCAAGAAGCACTGCCAGGGACACTCACCCGGCGTCCTGCCGGTCTCTGTACCGGCAGTGCTACGCCCCTTCCGACAGCCCCCGACTTGCCTGCTTGAGTCCTCCGCCGCAGGTTCCATGCCCGTCCTTTTGTTGTCAGCGGGACCGCTCTACGCGGCTGGCTAGCCAGCCACAGGGATTTCCTCTGCCTCCGAGGGCGGCCTTCGTCGGACACGCGCACCCAGCGCCCGTCTCCTCCCGAGGACCAGCATTCACCCTTGGTTCCTCCTTCTTCTCTTGGCGCCCTGGGGTCTGGGTCTGAGCAACCAAATAGCAGGAACTCCATCCAGACATCATGGCGCTGAAGCTGTTAATAAAGACAACAAAAGAAAGAAGTGAGAGTGGTGCCAAATTTCCAATCTAACTCTCAGGTTTAGAAACTGAAATGTTGTTTTTAGTGGTCATGAAATGAAGCATTATACAATAAGTTGCTTCCCATGACACTGTTAACAAGCAGGCCATTATTAGTCATGTTACAGGATGCTTTCATGTGATTGTGTGAAGCCCTGCCTTTGTGACCAATGTTAAACAAATAAACACATGTGCTAAACTTGTGCCATGTGCCTGTCTGTGTCAAGTTTGGGGAGGTATGAACCCCCTGAAGCCACAATGGACAAATCTAGTTTTTCCTCAAAAGCAAAGGCATTAATAGATTTTGTTGCTTTACAGCCTAAAATGAACATACCCACACACACAGAAATATTTTTTATCAGCTTTGTTCAACCTAAAACATCCAAGTGAAAGATATAATATATCAACTGTTTGGAAACATAATAACAAATAAAAAACAAGAATCATGGAGATTGATGAAGAATCACCCTCTCCCAAACAATACCTGTAAACTTAGATAGATAGATAGATAGATAGATAGATAGATAGATAGATAGATAGATAGATAGATAGATAGATAGATAGATAGATAGATGGATAGATGCTTTATTAATCCCAAGGGAAGATGCAATAATCCAGCAGCTTGGTATACTGATACAAAGACAATATTAAATTAAATAGTAATAAAATGAAAAAATAAAAAATAAAAAAGCAGAAATAACTTTAAGTAATGTTGCATTTACTCCCGGGTGGAATTGAAGAGTCGCATAGTGTGGGGGAGGAACGATCTCCTCAGTCTGTCACTGAAGCTACTCCTCTGCCTGGAAATGACACTGTTCAGTGGATGCAGTGGATTATTCATGATTGATTGTGCAATACATGGCAAGAACAGGAGTTTAACTGAACAGAAGAACTGGGTCGTGTTTTACCAATATGCAGGAATTTTTGGAGGAAGCAAAAAAAGGAAAGTAAAAGAAGTTGGAGTTCAGGGTGTTTGCAGATATACACACACACATGGCCAATTTAACACTTTCAGTTCACCTAACCTACATGTCTTTTGATTGTGGAAGGATACCAGAACATTTTCTTATGAATGATTATTTCCCAAATGACAAATAACGCATCTTCTATGATTTTTCATGTGAAGATGACTAAAACTTTTTGAGGCAAGAAAGTTATTTCAGATAAGGAAGACGTGTGAAGCTATAAATGTAAATGCAGAACAAAGTTTTCCTGTGTGGTGTAGCAGATTAACAACCGGAACTCCACTTCTCAGTAGCCACACTGTCGTGCTTTAACTTTTTTGTAAAAAGTACATGCAATTTTTAGTTTGAAAATATTTGAAAGACTGCTATGCATTGCGTGTTGCACTTTTACATGTTCTTCTTTTTTTTTATGGAAATGTAAAAATGTACCTTTAATTTTTAATGGTGACCTTGAGTTTGTGATTCATAATTAAGTTGAAAAGAATTCTTATGGATCTGCTTTACCAATGCCTTTGAGAATTTTCAAGTCCTGGATTAGGTCCCCATTCAGTCTTCTCTACTTGAAACTAAACAGGTTTAATTCTCTGAGTCTGTCACAGTATAACAAGCCCTTAAGTCTTCGGATGTGCTTGGCTTCTCCTCTATGCACAGCTTCAAGTGCTATTATGTGTTTCTTGTAGTGTGGTGATCAGAACTGCACAAAATACTCCAGATGTTTTCTCACTAGTGCATTGTATAGTACGAACATAACACCCTGTATTCAACAAGCTACTCCTCTGCCTGGAAATGACACTGTTCAGTGGATGCAGTGGATTCTTCATGATTGACAGGAGTTTGCTTAGTGCCCGTCACTCTGCCACAGATGTTAAACTGTCCAACTTTACTCCTACAATAAAGCCTGCCTTCTTAACAAGTTTGTCCAGGCGTGAGGCATTTTTCATCTTTATGCTGCCACCCCAGCACACCACCGCGTAGAAGGGGCACTCGCCACAACCGTCTGGTAGAACATCTGCAGCATCTTATTGCAGAGGTTGAAGGATGCCAACCTTCTCAGAAAGTATAGTCGGCTCTGACCTTTCTTACATAGAGCATCAGTATTGGCAGTCCAGTCCAATTTATCATCCAGCTGCACTCCCAGATATTTATAGGTCTGCACCCTCTGCACACAGTCACCTCTGATGATCACAGGGTCCATGAGGGGCCTGGGCCTCCTAAAATCCACCACCAGCTCCTTGGTCTTGCTGGTGTTAAGGTGTAAGTGGTTTGAGTCGCACCATTTAACAAAGTCTTTGATTAACTTTCTGTACTCCTCCTCCTGCCCACTCCTGATGCAGCCCACAATAGCAGTGTCATCAGCGAACTTTTGCACTGGCAGGACTCGAGTCATATTGGAAGTCTGATGTATATAGATTGAACAGGACGGAGAAAGTACAGTCCCCTCGGCGCCCTGTATTGCTGACACAATGTCAGACCTGCAGTTCCCAAGAGCACATATTGAGGTCTGTCTGTAAGATAGTCCACAATCCATGCCACCAGGTGTGAGTCTACTCCCATCTCAGTCAGCTTGTCTCCTAAGGAGCAGAGGTTGGATGGTGTTGAAGGCTAGAGAGTCCAAAACATAATTCTTACAGCACCACTGCCTCTGTCCAGGTGGGAGAGGGATCGGTGTAGCATATAGATGATGGCATCCTCCTCCCACCTTCTCCTGGTATCACGAACTGCAGAGGGTCGAGGCGTGGCGGACCTGTGGCCTCAGGTGGTGAAGCAGCAGCCGCTCCATGGTCTTCATCAGATGTGACGTCAGAGCAACAGGCGGAAGTCATTCAGCTCACTAGGACGTGATACCTTTGGGACAGGGGTGATACAAGATGTTTTCCAAAGCCTTGGGACTCTCCCTGTTCCAGGCTCAGGTTGAAGATGCTGTAGAGGACTCCCCAGTTCCAGCGCACAGGCCTTCAGCAGTGTGGCGATACACCATCTGGACCCTGCTTTGCTGGCACAAAGTCTTTTCAGCTCTCTGCTCACCTGGGCTGCTGTAATTGTGGGTGGGGATGTCTCACCTATGCTGGTATCAGCAGAAGGATGGTTGGAGGATGCAGTACTCGAGGTGAGAGTGGGTTACTGTGATCAAACCTATTAAAGAAGTTGTTCATTTGGTTTGCTCTCTCCACGTCTCTCTCAATGGTGGCACCCCACTTCGAGCTGCAGCCAGTGATAATCTTCATCCCATCCCACACTTCCTTCATGCTGTTGTTCTGCAACTTCTGCTCCAGCTTTCTCCTGTACTGCTCTTTCCCACCCTGAGCTGGACTCGGAGTTCCTTCTGCACGCTTGAGCTCATGCTTATCACCACCTGTAAAAGCCCTTTTCTTCTGGTTCAAAAGGCCCTTGATGTCACTTGTAACCCATGGCTTGTTGTTAGCATAGCAGCATACTGTTCTTACTGGAACTACAATGTCCATACAGAAGTTGATGTAATCAGTTGTGCATTCAACAGCCTCTTCAATGTTCTCACTATGTGATCCCAGCAATATATCCCAGTCTGTAGTTCCAAAGCAGTCTCTCAGAGCCTGCTCTGCCTCAGGGGACCACTTCCTGAATGAGCGTGTAGTTGTAGGTAGCGCCCTCACTCTTGGTTTGTATTGAGGCTGAAGCAGAACCAGGTTATGATCTGCTTTCCCAAGCGCAGGCAGCGGGGTGGCGCTGTATGCGTCTTTAACGTTTGCATACAGTAGGTCGATAGTCCTGTTTCCCCGAGTGTTACAATCCACATACTGGGAGAAGGCAGGTAATGTTTTGTCCAGCGTTACATGGTTAAAGTCTCCAGCGATTAGCACAAGTGCCTCAGGGTGCTGCGTTTGTAACTTAGCAACTGCGGAATGGATGATGTCACTTGCTATCTCCACGTTCGCTTGAGGGATTGTTGGGCCTTCTTGATGACAGTTAAATTGTGTTGTGCCCACTTCAGGGCATTGCTGACATTTGTAGCTGCTGGTCCTTTCAAAAACATCCCTCTTAATGTAGATTTGATATCTGAGATAGGAGTCTGCCTCCTCAAGTCTATGACCAGCTCCTTGGTTTTGATGGCATAAAAGGTCAATGTGTTATTTTGGCACCACTGCGTCAGAAGGCAAACCTTCTCTTTGTAAGGTGTCTCATCATTGCTGGTGGTCTCCTCTACAACAAAATTTTATTGTAGAGGATGGCAGTAAGTCTCAGAGCTAGGTATTTGGATAATCAGTGTGTTAACAAAGCAGGGCGTTAGCGAGCCCCAAACCCCAACACAAAGAGTCCTGAGTTCAAATAACAGTGGGTTTATTACACACACTCCACTAAAATCTTAACAAAATGTAACACAAAGTTAACACAAGCACAAGATTCTCTCTCTTTCTCTCTCTCTTTCCCCACAATACTTCCCACCACCACCGCACTGCCATCCTTCAAGCACATGTTGCCCCATGTCCTCCCAGCTCCAACTTGCCTGGGTAAGGGAGTGCAGTCCCTTTTATTATGGACCTGGAAGTACTTCCGGTACCAGGGCCACTTCCCGATGGTAACACATTATAGCAGGGACCTTGTCTCCCTGCAGTACTCTCTTGCAGTACCCAGTGACCCCATCTCCCAGCATGCCCTGCTGGCTTCCTACTTGGCACTGATATCTTGGGCTGCTGCCATCTAGCATTTTGGGGGAGTTAAAATCCCCCAGTGACATCTTTCCTTTTCAGTAGGCTGTCTGTCCTTCCCTTCTGGTCTTTTCTTCTGGGTCTGATCCCCCTCTCCTCCCCATCTGGGATGCCCATCTGCCTGTTAGGAGCCTCATATTTGGGTAAGGAACTATCCCCTCTTCTGGCCAGGATGCCCATCCAGCCCATGTGTCATCTACATTAGCTTTAATAAAACAACAACGTTAAAAGCTGATCTGTAGTCCATAAGTAGGACTGTGGCAAAGCACAGTCCAAGCGCTCAGAATGGCATGAACTGTAAGTGATTTCCATCCATCCATCCTTCCATCCATCCATTATTCAACCTGCTATATCCTAACTACAAATCCTAAATTCAACAGAAACTAAAAACCACACAGATGAGGTCTGTGCTGCAACTGAGAACAGGATCGGATCTGTTACTGCTCAGTGACATCAAAATGGACCAGGGTGGCTACCTGGCCGACTCCACTCTAAAAGCTTCTGATAAACAGAGATGCTCAGAGCTCTTTCGCCTCTGGTGGTGGCGTCTTTCCTGGCCATACAACGGTATATCGGGATGATTGTTCGACATCCACAGCAGATGAAACAATGAAGTAATCACTAGAAATTACTTGTGTCTTTTTTGCAGTCTTCCTTACCATCGGGTTTGAATAAAATTTTTATATTTTGCAAATATATTGCATTTAGTTTTGCTTAGCTAAATTCGGCAAGAGCTTTTCGCAGGGAATATTCGTTCGTTGGTGACCTTGTTTGCCAAATTTTTTCCTGAATATTGGCCCTGTGGCCGGTGTTGTATGCAATTCAGTTCCCCTGGCAAAAGTATCAAAGTCATTTTTATCAGTAAGTTTATTATAAGTAATATACATTTATAACTGAGTTATTTTAAAAGTCCAATACTCTGTGCTAAAAGGTTAATCTTTAATACTAATGAGAAGTCAAGTAAAATTACACCTATTATTGGCTAATTAGAAAGATTACAATATGCAAGCTCATGCCTGAATCACAGCCTGAATTCTGTAATCACTATCATTGTTCTTGTGTTTCCTGTAGATTGTGGTGCTTTTAATTGATTTAAATTTTTTGCAGTAAAGAGATTACTGGTAGTAAGAATTAGATCAACATTCAGTCATGATCATTTTTTAAGAGTGTGCCTTCACTTAGAAGCTCTGTATACTGTGCACTATTAGAAATACATTACAGTTAATTTAAAGTAAAGTTTAATATAAGAGCTAAAAACATAACATATATAGTGCCCTCCATAATATTTGGGACAAAAGACCCATTTTTCCTTGAGTTCCTCCTTTGCTCCACAGTTCAAAATTACAAATCAAACAATTCAGATGTGATTCAAGTGCACACTTCAAGTGCACCCTGTAGACTTTTGTTTAAGGAGATTTTGCATACATTTTGATCGCACAACAATTTTTCTACATGGTCCCCCCATTTCTGGGCACCATAATGTTTGGAGCAATCGCTTATATATATTTCTCTTCTGGTTCATCCTGCTTCCACTAACTGGTCCCGCCCACACACAGCCGACACAGCATTTCTCGATTCCTAGTCGTCCTCTTCCACAGATAACTCAACCTCCTGGCCACGGACCATACTGTTTTAAAATACACGGGCAAATTTATCACCAAATCTCTCCACTATACGCTAACACTTCTACCTCTCTAGGATATGGACAGTTGTATGTTTTTGACACAGCGCAAGCTGAAGTACGCTTACAAAATAAAGCAAACTCTGCAGGCAGCGAAAATGTAGGCCTACTTCTCCAGCCAGATTCCATGCTCAGAAACATCAACCCCTTCGCTAAATCATACAAACACATGCATGAAATCTCTCAGTCCACTCCGACAGCATCTGTACGAATGGTTTTCAAGGGAAACCCTGGGCAGGATTTACGACGATATGGTGCCCCGACATGTCACACCGATATTCCAGCGATTTTCGTTGGAGAAGATGGCGAACCCCCTGCCAAAATGGACATTTGCATCCATCCCAGAGGCAACTCCTGTAAACAGATTTCCACTCTCAACATAAATTGCGATCCTATCGTTTATCCACTTTTATTCCCTTAAGGAGACATTGGCTGGCACAAAGATTTACAACATGTTACCGATAAAAGAACCGCCAACCGAATCAGGCTTACTCAAAGACAATTTTACGTATACAGATTATCAATGAGGAATATATTTAGTATTCTGCACTCCAGCGGCAAACTATTCTAACAGTACGTCGTAGATGTGTATGTTAAAACAGAGGGCGCACGTCTCAACTATCTCAGATTACATCAAAAAGATCTGCGCATGGAACAATACAAAGGACTATCAGATGCACTGCAAGTAAAGGCTGAAAATAACAACGTACGTGTAGGCAAAATGATTATATTACTGTCCACATTTCCAGGAAGTCCAAGATACATGCAACAAAACTATTGTTGATCGTGGCTTTTTCTATGGTTAGATCTTTCAACTCATTATCTGTCGTCTCCAGCAAAACACCTATTCACAACTGTCTTTCAAGAAGTATTTCTTTCTTCTTGATTTCTGAATTCCTTTCTCACCATTTTCCATTACTATTCTTACACCACCGTATGCTATGGCGGGCGTCCGCTAGTTGGCATAAAAGGTGTTTGTGATTTCTCAGGTGTGTTTCATTGCTTCTTAAGATACCTCAGCTTTCTTCAGCCCTTTGGAGTCTGTAGTTGCCATTGTTCAAAATGAGGACAATAGCTGTGCCAATGAAAGTCACAGAATCCATTATGAGGCTGAAAAACAAGAATATAACCATCACTTTTTTTCAGATGGTGTGATGCTTTCTTCTAGAATTTGCTGGTATTTAATTGAATCTATTCTTTCATGAACCTGTGAATTGTTCCCCATTTCGCTGGTTGTAACACAAGCCAACAGCATGACCGATCCACCCCTGTTGGAGAGGTCTTCTTTTCTTGGAATTCTGCACCCTTTTTTCTACAAACATGTCTTTGCAGATTGCAGCCAAAATGTTCTACTTTGACTTCATTGGTCTGCAGGATTTGTTTTCAAAATGTGTCAGGATTGTATAAATGTTCATTTGCAAACTCCTGATGCCAAATGTTGTTCTGAGGGTGCAGGAAACGTGTACTTCTGATGAGTCTTCAATGAAGGTCACATTTTTCACTGCACAGTAGAACAGGGTCCCAACACTCCAGAACTGCTAAATATTCCTGAAGGTCTTTTGTAAGCAAACTGGGGTTTGATTTGTCCTTCTAGCAATCCTACGAGTTGTTATCTTGGAATTATTTTATTTTTGGACTTAAAGACCTCATCCTGACCTCCACTGTTTCTGTTAACTGACATTTCTTAATTACATTACAAACTGAGGAAATGTCTACCTGAAAATAATTTGCTATCTTATAGCCTACTCCTGCTTTGTGGGCAAGGTTTGAGGAGTCACAGTATTTACGCAGCTTTGAAATTTGTATCACTCGGCCTTTCCTAATGATGACTGTGAACAAGCCATAGCCCTAAGGAGCTTATTAGGTTCTGAGACCTTGGGAAAAGTTATCTGCAGGGCCGGATTTTCCTATAGGCTAACTAGGCTTCAGCCTAGGGCCTCAAGATCAAGAGGGGCCTACATTCAAATTGTTAGCAAAATTAAAATTACACTACTGTATTCTAAAAACAGTGAACACTAAAACACTGAACCGAAAATAAGGAGAAATTCTACGCATATGACTAATAAACAAACATAAAAATGTATTGGTTAAGATCAACGCGTTCGGCTCATTGGGTCTGTTCGTTTGTATATACTAGATTGCACCAAAGTATAGTTCATACGTTCACTGATTGCTATGGCAAATATTGACGTGCCTTATGCTACTAAGCTCTGGTTTGTTCTTGCATAAATAAAGTGCAGATTGGTGTAGATTGGAACAGACAAACGAACAGACTTATTGATATCCCGACGTTTGGTTATATTCGTGTTACTTCGATAATATGAAACACGTGTTAATGTTATTAGAAAAGATTCTTATTTTAGGATTGCATATACGATCATTTGATTCTCGCCTTTTGAGTTCAGTAGGTTCAATACTTTAGTGAAGCATTTATAGACTATTGAAACATTTTTTGTGACAATATCTTCATTTCGAGGAATTCTAGGTAAGTTCTTAACATATGTTTTAATTTGTATATTTTAAAATGTATATTACGTGCTTTATTTTATATTTTCATGATTATATTATTAACATATTGATATATATCACAGTAATGATGTATTTTATTATCTCTCATGTAATTTACAAACTTAAAAAGTGTGAGGTGAAAGGGCCTTGTAAGTGGAATAGCCTGGGGTCTTTTCATCTAAATCCGGCCCTGGTTATCTGAGACCTTAGATCTCTTGGGGACCCCAAACATTTGCATTGTGCTCCTTTTATTTTTTTTTTACTCTACAATTCTAGAAAACAAAACTAGTACACTCATCTTCATAAAACTCACGTAACTATTTGTAGTAATAGAGATTTTGACCATGCCT
Source organism: Polypterus senegalus (assembly GCF_016835505.1). Classification (NCBI taxonomy): domain Eukaryota; kingdom Metazoa; phylum Chordata; class Cladistia; order Polypteriformes; family Polypteridae; genus Polypterus; species Polypterus senegalus. The sequence goes on from NW_024384514.1 coordinate 22,475, forward strand.
AGCACTTTGAGTATTGAGAAAAGCGCTATATAAATGTAATGAATTATTATTATTATTATTATTATTATTATTATTATTATGGCTGCCTACACTACTGTATAACATTGCAAATTTATCACTCCTGCTTACTGTCTGGTAGTGGTCTTCACATGTCTGAGACAGCTGTGATTAACAGTTTTACAAAATAAAACATATGTTTGAACGCAAAAACTGGCTATTCAGTCTGTCAACTTAAGATAAACGTGAAGTCATGGAAAACCTGGAAGCAGTAAAATGTAACTGGAAATGTATGCACGTGGAAAAGTCAAAGTGGAGCTTAAAGCTAGAGATCTTGAAATTGTCACAAAAATGACCTGGTTCTCATTAATTTACTGAAAATAGAAATATCAAGGGGTACCTAAAACTGGGGACCTTGAAACTGTTATGAAAACTGACTTGGCTATTCTGGCTGATATCTAGCCTGCTAAGATGTGAACCTTTTTTAGTTAGACTCTCCTACCTACACAGAGAACACAACAATTGCAACTAATCAATGACCAATACACAAATTACATGTGGTGGATTCATACAAATACAAATATGTGATATCTGTCCGTACTACCATACTTTCTTGTGCCATGTCTGCTTGCCCTAATTGATTTTTCAACCTAAAACACCTTTGAGATCTGGAGTGACCTAAACACCAGTGCCTGTATTTATCAAGTGTATTAGAATTACTCCTGGGAAAAGGTGTTAAAGGTTTGAATATGATAAAAATTTGCCCTACTTTAGAGTAGGATATGTGATGTCGTTTGGAAGTGTCCTACTCCCAGTCCCATCTCTGAATGAATTGTCATGATTTTACAGCACTCCTTGCTGCAAACTGACATCAGTTTTGATGTTTTGTAGTTTTCTGATATGGACACCACAAAATTAATAATAAAAGTAATATTCAAAGTAGAAGGACAACATAATATGATAAGATATTGCACTAAGCTGCATTTAATTGTTGCCACTTCAAAACATAATGAATAATATTGTAACTGTAATAATCCAATAATGCTTGTTTATTTTAAAATGAAAGATCCACAGCCACACTTTCAGAAGAATCACCTTCCCACTAGTATGGTTAAATGCCTGGTTAATTGAAAGTTCCTGAAAATACCTACAGCTGTTCTTGCACTGTTACTGAAGTTGTGTTCCCCATCATCATAGTCGTGTATTGTGTTCCTTTCTGAGATTCCTCCATATTTTCTGTGAGGCTCAATTCATCCAATGCCCCTGGAGTCTTTACCTGCATTCTTCAGCATTCCTGGGCTTGTAACATTGTGACAGATAGGGTGCGCTGTCGTCCCATTGAACCCTCAGATCAGACACCAGATAAAAGTCGAAATATAATTTTTATTTGACCTAAATAGTGCACAAAGCACCCTCCTCTCCACAATACTCATAAACACAATACAATCACCACTAATCAATAAATCCTCCACATCCAGGCGCGTTGCCACCCTGCCACCCAGCTCAGCTTATCGTCTAGGATCTCCCACAATCTTTTATAGTCCGTGACCCGGAAGTGCTTCTGAGCCCGCAGTCCATGTGACTTCCTAGCACTTCCAGGTTAGATCAAAAGTCCTCTTCTTCATCCCGGAAGTACGTCATTTCCCCGTCGCTGTGACTAAGATGTACTTCTGGGTTATAGGGTACGTAACAGTCCTTGGACCTCCCTGCAGCATCCTCTAGGGCAGGGGTTCCTAAACTTTTGGATGTCAAGTGCCACCTGAGGTTAAGTGAGTTGCGTTGCGTACCACCAGCACCTTGTTGAAAGGGAGGGAGAGCTGTAAGGGGGGGAGTTCGGGTCTAAACCGCCCCGAAATCTAAATAAAAGTTAAAGAATTGTAAGAAATTATGCATAAAATTAATGAAAACAATTTGTGCATGTACATAAATTGATAAATTCCACCCTGAAACTAAATCCTGCCTTTGGCCTGTATGTGACGCAGTTACCGAAGACGAAATGGTATCGGCTTTGTGCTTAGATCAAGTGACTACGATGCGATCCAGCGGCAGTGCACGTATAACAACAAACGTGAGCGGTTTCTGTGAGGCAGAGTTAACGAAGACTAAATAGTGTCGGCGTTGTGCTTTCATCTAGCGACCAAAAGCTCAAACAGTGAAGAAGTAGAAGCTGACTTCCACAAAACGGAATTATGGTAGCATTAAATTAACTAAATAATGATTTGAATAATAATTTTACTTATTCAGATGACGAAATTTCACACCACACTAAATTTGGGAATCCACGTATTATTGTATTTAAACAGTTTCATTGGTTTTTGCTCACAAAAGGCTTGTCATAAAGGGTTTTGCACAGATAAATTAAATTTCAGGAACCGCGATGCGTACCACCTGAAAAGGATCCGTGTACCACTGGTGCCACAGTTTGGGAACCGATCCTCTAGGGGTCCCTGTGGTATCCAGCAGGTCTGTGGATGAAAACTCCAATGTTCATAATTCCCTGCTGACATTCGGGGCACCTCCATGCTGCAGGAAGGGCTCCACCTGGCGGCCTGAGGGTATTGGCCGGGATGACTGGCCAGCCATATTCCACAACATAAATGTTCCAGGGGTCCTTGGAATATGCATGCTCACCCACAGTTGGGGCATTGATTTCAATGTGCATGTTGGTTTACATAAATGCAACATTCACTTCACATGAAATGGTAAGAAAATATAGAAATCTGCATATTACCTGACGTGTTGTAAGGACATTCAATGTATGGTGCAAAATTCAAGAGATGGATGGCAGTGACATACCAAAACTATTGCTTTTGCAAAGCTCTATTTTCCATGTGGCCAAACAACATAATGTTGCCTACACTCTCAAGCACATGGCTTCTCCATGTTGTTGGAAAGATCACATAACGCACAAGATTTGTTATAATTATAATTTATGTTTGTCAGATGAATATATGTTAATGAGTTCATTATTGTACAGTGTTTCCAGACTATCCTGGAATGTGTGCGTTGATATCTACCTGAACACCACTTCTGGTAGCTCCTGGAGAGTTAAGACAGCTCACATGCTCTCCTAAATCCTGATGAAGTTAGGAGCAGTTTATTTAAATTAGGAAAATTGATGAAATGCTTTTAATCCTACTCATAAGAATAGAACCACATTTGCATCACTTTGAGATTTTTGATCCAGTTTGAACAATTTTTCTACTTTCAAATGGTTAATAAATATGAGTCCAAGAAAGCAAGCAAGAGGAACTGAAAGAGGAAACTTTTCTGCAGGTGCTTGGAAAGGTAGTAGTGACTTCTCTTATGGAAATTTGGCAGTGGATTCTCTTGTATCATCCACTGCAGCAGATACCAGGACAGCACAATAAGCTAATTGTGACCAAGCTGAAATTTGCCCTATAGCTACTCTAAAGAAAAAAAGAGGAAGAGAGGGAATTTTAGCCCTCTGAACAGAAACACAAAAACACAGAACAAAATGTGTAGTAAGTATATTTTCAAGGGCCACTTCTGCAAATTTTTCAGCTGTTGTCATGCTTGCAAGACATAGACTTGAGATTGTTTAATCTGAAAGTACAGTAGTTTTATTGAAAGTAAATGTTCATCCTGTTGTTGACTGATATGTTTGTGTTGTCTGATATTGCACTACTGCAATGTTAAAAAAAAAAAAAATACAATTGCCATTCTATTTGTAAATAACATCTGTCTGCCATTTTGGAGCTGTGTGAAGTTTTTTTCCAATGGCTGAAGTGCCAGTCCTGCCAGCAACACCCACATTTTTCATGCAAGTTAGAGGATCAGTTGCAGGGCTGAATGCAGTTTAATGTCATACCCAGGACCAAGAACCAGCCACTGTGGTGCAATGTCTGAGACTTTGCCTTAAGGTGCCGATGTCCGAGTTTTCAATCCCCGCAAAGGGAAGCAAAGGTGTGCACACCTGATGAGCCCCAATTAGGGTGAAACACTTGTCATGTAGGAAGGAAGGTTTGGCGAATTACCCACATCTTTGGCTACATGGATTAAATAATTCCAGCTTCATCTTTACAGAAACATAAATTTGACCAAATCCTTTTTCCAACATCATCACTTTTCCAACATCAGCTGGATTTCACTCTAGTCCTTCTTCCTGGAATATATTCTAGTTCTCCATTAAATAAATACAGTCAGGACCATAAGTATTTGGACAGTGACACAATTTTAATAATTTTCGCTCTGTATGCCACCACAATTGATTTGAAATAAGGCAATTATTATATGATTGAAGTGTAGACTTTCAGCTTTAATTTAGATAGATAGATAGATAGATAGATAGATAGATAGATAGATAGATAGATAGATAGATAGATAGATAGATAGATAGATAGATAGATAGATAGGGTGTTTACCAAAAATATCATATAAGCCATTGAGGAATGACGGCCATTTTTCTGCATAGCCCCCCATTTCCAGGAGCTTGAAAGTATATGGACATTTGTCTGACAAGCAGTTCCATAGCCAGGTGTTTCCTCATTATTTCATTACCTTTTAAGCAGGTGAAAGGTCTGTAAATGATTTCAAATGTGGAATTTGCATTTGGAAGCTGTCTCTGAAGTCTCAATATGAAGTCCAAAGAACTGTCCATGCAAGAAAAAACAGTCCGTATAGGCTAAGAGAAAACAAAACAAACCCTTTAGAGAGACAGAAGAAACACAAAGACTGGTCAAATCAACCATTTGGTACATTGTTAAAAAGAAGGAACACACTGGTGAGCTCAACAACACCAGAAGGTCTGGAAAACCACAGAAGGCAACTCTGCTGGATGACTGCAGAATTCTGTTCTTGGTTAAGAAGAACCCCTTCACAACATTTACCCAAACCAAGAACACTCTCTGGGAGGTAGACCTGTCATTGCTAAAGTCTACTATCAAGAGAAGACTTTATGAAAGTGTGACAGGTGTCTGGTCACACTTACAGGTAATCTAACTTAGACACCATTTAAATATCCGACTACGCCATCCAGTTTTATTAAGAGACTGGGAACTCCTGAAATTTACCTACAATAGCACACAGTGTTCTTTAAATTGGGCGTTGAGTAAACATACAATGAAAGACACAACAGTAATTTCAGGAAAAACAACAGTAACTTCAATTACACTAGACAATAATAAGTACATGAAAAAGATAAATGAACATAAACAAAATCTAACAATATCAAGAACGAATTTCCTTTTTTTTAAAAGGAAAACACACAGTCCACACTCTAAAAGTCCATCAAAAACAGAATTGGAGGATGCAACCTTTAGTGGTGCAGAGTCCAGTTTGCGCACTGTTACACCAACACTTAATCTTTCAACTGTCCATGGATGCACTCTGTTCACCGGACACTCGTTTCACAACAGAAGTTTTGTCCAATCGTGGAATCCCTGTCAGCATCTCCTCGTTGTTCTTTTTCTCCACTCTGGGCTCCTTGTGTTGCTGTAATCTAGGCACACCTCACTTCTTGTCTGCCAGCTTTGCTCAGTCCTTTCATGCAGCTTCCCTCACTCGCTGGACCCACAACCGTCTTCTTGTTGAGCTGTCTCTTCCTCCCTCGGGGTAAGTGTTGCCGTCTGTGTCCCTTACGTCGCACCAGCCACGTACCCCAGTCTGTCAGTGAGCCCCTGTGCTCTCTGCAAGTCTTGGCAGCGTTTTAAGTGGACAGTCCCTCTCTTTTCCTTCCCCTGCCCAGAAGTTTAAATCTCCTTCAGTCCCTGCCATTATCAGTTCTGGACAAACGGATTAAACAATGGCACATCTAAATTTCCTGAGTTTAACAAATAATGAAAACACAAGTTAACAAAATGTATTGTTACCAACCATTAATGAGTACAGATCTGCTGATTAGCAACCAATATTGTTAAACATGTATTCTGTAAGTGCCTTGAGCATGGGAAAGGTGCTATATAAATAAAATGTATTATTATTATTACTAACATGTTAATTTCCAAGTCAGGTAAATACAGACATCCTCCAAGGAAGGAGCAGTTCTGTTATCACAACTTGGTATTGTTTGTAATCTCAACCAGCCAAAAACTTCAAAGTGGTGACTCCTTTGCAACAGCAAATACCTACAATCTGCAGACAGCCTTTTAACTTCTCACCCCCAGTGCCAACAATGGGCGCCTATTGCCTGTTCATTGCTGGGTTTTAAATGTAATATTGACATGTTTCTTTTCCTAAGAGAGAAATGGAATGACTCAGTGTACAAAAAATGTCCCCCTCTGACAAAAGTAAAGACAGAGGTTTTACCACAAGGTGCAAACCACTGATAAACCTCAAGAATAGGAAGGACAGATTAGACTTTGCCAGAAAACATTTTGCAAAAGCCTGGCCAGTTATGGAACAATATTCTTTGGACAAATGAAACTAAGATCAATATGTACCAGAATGTTGGAAATAGAAGAGTATGGAGAAGAGAATAACTGCTCATGATCCAATGAATACTACATCACCTGTTAAAACATGGTGAAGACAGTGTTATGGTATGGTCATGCATGGCTGTGAATGGAAGTCAGTCAGTGGTATTTATCGATGACTAGCTGAAATACCCAGCGTTGCCCGGGTGGAAAATATATATATTTTATTTTTTTTATTTGTTTGAGAAAACTATAATTAAAAAACAGACACAACTTTAAAAATAAAATTAAATATGAGTCTGTTCTTGAAACCCAAAAAATCGATCATAAAATCAGATCCCAACTTATATGCCCGTGCAAAAATGGGACGTGTACATTTTTTTTTTTTAACATCTTCTTGCCTTCTCAAATCTCACACCAGTTTCTCAGACACATTGAATTTTGTTGCAGCAGCGCAGTTACCAATTTCTTTCACCACTTGAAAAACATTTAATGTAAAACCAGCTTCATATTTCCTTCTGATCGAATGCTCCTTCGTAGATAAGGGAAGGTCTTACGATACTATTATATGAAGGTGTGAGATACAAAAACCACAAAACAGTGCAAACGTCACTTCGGAATAGTTTGAGTATTACCGTGTGGTCAAGTAGGGACAATAGGGGGAGAGAGAGAGAGGGATTGGCTCCAGCAGACACCTGTGACCCTGTGTTTAGGGTTGGAAAATGGATGGATGGATGATTCTGAGCATCAACTGGATGATAACATACATACATGACTGCAAGATCGCCCCCCACCCTAACCAGAAGGGAGTGGGTTAGGGTTGATTTCTCCCTACAGTATTTTATGTCGACCAATGAGAAACATGTGTACCAAGTTTCATGAAAATCGCTCCAGCTGTTTGGACATGATGCAGGAACATACATACATGCATACATACATACATACACACACACATTGACTTTTATATATATACCTGTATATATAGAAGATATGACTGCTGACAGAAGTAGCAGGATTAATTCTGAAGTGTAGAAGACTACTCAGATTCAGCCAAATGCTGCATAACTGAAAGGATTACGCTTCACAGTACAGATGGACAATGAGCCAAAACATACTGGAAAAGCAAACGAAAGTACTTTTCAAAGCAAAGAAGTGGAATATTCTTCAATTTACATCTCAATCAACTGACCTCAACCCAGTTGGACATGCATTTCACTTGCTGAAGACCAATCTGAAGACAAAAACTCCAAAGAACAACCAGAAACTTTAGACAACTGGAGTAAAGGCTGGCAAAGCATGACTAGAGTGGAAACCCATCACTTGGAGATGGCCATTGGTTCTAGACTTCAGGCAGTCATTGACTAAAAAGGATTTTGAACCAAATATTGAAAGTGATTATTATATTTATGAATATGTTAGCTTGTCCAAATACTTTTGAGCCCCTGAAAATAGGGGGACCATGTAAATGGCTGTCTTTTCTAAACAGCTCATGTAATATTTTTTGTTAAACCCTTTGAATTAATGCTAAAAGTTTACACTTTAATCACATCTTGATTGCTTTGTTTCAGATCCATTGTTGTGGTGTACAGAGCCAAGATTATGAACATTGCATTACTGTCCAAATACTTATGGACCTGACAGCATCTCTGTTTGGCTCCTTCTCCTTTTTAGTGTTTTGCAATCATTTGGTTATGACTTGCAAAAAAAAAGTGCAATACTTTTTGTTTAGTTTAGCTTTAGTCAGCAATTTCTGTGTTTTGGTTTTATTTGTGGTATCACTGTTATTCACTTGATTTTTGTTTTTTCGTCCACTGTTATTTTTGTATGATTCTGTGTTATTTTACTGGAGGGAGTTCTTAGCCCAAGGATACCCAATTGGTCTAAGCAGGTGTTGTGTTCAATTCAGTCCCCCTGACAGAAATATCAATTAGATCTTAAAATCACTGATGTTTCAGATCTGGGCTTGCACAGAATACTAGAGCATGCCGTTCCCTATGAACCAATGCAAGGTCTAAATTTCATTCAAGCAAGGAACATGCATTTCTGGGACTCACTTAAAAAGTGAAAATTGTTCATGTGAAGCTTGATTCTTTGAAGGTGTAGAGATCAGAATATGAATGATATATCACATAGATGTGATTTTATACATAAAATATAAATTTGTATATCAATTCCAGCAGAATTCTTTTTAGCCTAATGGTGAACCATGTACTTGAAGCACCAGTGGAAATTAAGGGGAACGAAAGCACTTCTTTACTCAAGGAGTTACTGAAATCAGAAAAAAAAAAATAAATAAAAATATATATATATATATATATAAAAATACTAATATATACTAGAGGGCTCTGCCCCTGCTCGCTTCACTCACCAACCCCCAGGTTTGGTTAACCGGATATACAATTTAAAGAGATTATTATTTTCATTTAATTCATTCATTTCTTATTTCTTGATATTTTCCAGTAATAAAGCTGTAGTGAATGAGTTATCCCCCCACGGGGCGCTACACGCCATCCACTTTGTGATTTCTCATGGGATTTTACAAAGACAACACAGAAAATTACTAGAACACATCATATAAACAAACTTATTACAAATATGAAACATACAGCAGCAGCAAGCATTTAATGGAAAAAATCAGATCAAAGATATCACACATAAAAATTAAATTGACATTTAGATTTGACTAATGAATGATTCAAGTGATAACAGTTCACTCACTTAACTTAAGTCTGTGGATGTACAGTTGAACTTTTTAGTAAGATTAATAGCCATTGGAATAAAGGAGTATTTGAACCTGTGGCTTTATACTGCTGATTCCTTTAGCATCTGACCTGATTACAACTGAGAACGAATAAAATAATCTTAACAAGTGGAGAGTCACAGTTAACACTTGGGGGGGACAGTCAGAACAATGCCATGCAACACAGTGTTACATTCTTTTCTTTTGTTGAAAAAGGATAATTTATTTCTATAAAACTGGTACATTAGGTTTTGTAAGAGGCACAGAGATCTCATGGCCCAGTTTCACCCAAATAAGGTAATCAGTTTCTGTTTACGTCATCTAACCCAGCCCACTGAAAAATGTGACTTTATATACAGAATTTCAACACTTACAAAACAGAATCTACTGTCTATGGGCTCTGCTTAGCTCTTCCTCTCCGTGCGCTAGCATCTTCCTTGATGCGTTGTCCTCCTGCACTTAAATGCTTTCTCTCTTTTGCTCATGCCAGCTCTCATCTCTTACACCTTTCAAGCTTTTTTTTCTTTTCTATCTACCTCAAATCAGCTTCATTTGACCAGATTTACTATGGAGTGGATTTTAACGGACGACAATAACTTAACTATACGGAATATCGGCTGATAAAAGAGAAAAAAGAACAAAGAAAAATGAATACTTGAAAACCACAATATCATAACCCAATGAAACCAACAAATTCCTCTCTATGTTATGTTATATGCACGGTGCTTTTTTTTAGCACGTAAACAAGGTAAGAAAAAATATTTTTCCACCTTCTGTGTTGCATATATATTGTTTAAAAGGTTGAATGACGGTATATATATGTGTGTGTTTTTTGTTTTTTTTTACTTTATGCTCGATGCTTCTCACTTTTCTTCACATATCTTCCATTAAACAGTGTCTTAAATATCAAGCCTTTATTGCCAAAAATATGTAAATTCTGTGATTCATCCTCTAACTTTTATATTGATTGAAATCAATTTAAATGGGGACGGTTACATCAGGAATGGCATCCGGTGTAAAATTTTGCCAAATCCATATGCGGACAGATGATCCACTGTGGCAACCCCTAACTGGAGCAGCTGAAAGAAGAAGAATTAAAAGAAAAAAGATAAAGAAAAACAACGCCCTTATTTATACTGAAAACAGGAAGTCTGTTCTAATCTGTTCTGCAATATTGTTTTGCAAGCGCGGTTACACCGCAACGGAGAGCTACTGAAATGAGTTTCCTGAAAACAACACAAAGGAAATAAAAAAGCAAATTAGTGCAATTCACTTGTTTTCTACTGAAGTAAATCAATTTTTTAAGTTGAGACAAATCATTTAGAGTGATTGGGTGTAATTCACTTGTTTTAAACTGAAGTAAATCTATTTTTTAAGTTGTTATAATTTAAAATGGTTTATTGGTTGTAACCTGTTTTTATACTATTAGACATATTATGAACATAACACATTCCAATGCTGTACTTTTTACATTTATTTAAAAACTAGCAAAATACCCACGCTTCGCAGCGGTGAAGTACTGCCTTAAAACTTTTATTAAGAAGAAAAGTAAACCTTTTTAAACTGAGGGAAAACATACCAATATATATTTGTTAAGGATTTCTTTGTATGCCACATTGTCAGTTCGGCCCTCCGGTTGTAATATGACCAAGCTGTGCACTGAGCTTACTCTTGAGCATGCAACGTACAGTTGGCCATGTGAACAGTAATCTTGTCTCAAATCTCATAGCTTGGATTGCTGCTGTCATAATCGGTTTGAGTTTCATGGTTTGTTTCAATTACGACAGTATTTGCAGGACTTGTGTTGAAGTGACATTCGGCATCTGTCAAGCGTTGTAAGCACACAACCGGTTTCATCGATAACTTCACATCCAGCTTTTGAGAGTTTAAACATTCATAAACATCAAAGTGTCCACTACTGAAATCGTTACCTGTCAATCTAAGATGTTTAAGAGGCATTGGCGGTTGTCCAAAGGTGTAAAATATTTGTCCATTTCGGTACACTTGAAAGCGAAAACCGAACAATTCAGCGGCAGCCATCAACTCACATGCAGAACCGTAGGTGAAGGGCTTAAGCATTTCACTCTTCTAGTGCTCCTGTGTAGTCTAATTATCTCCTGTACCGTCATCAGTCCACACCTTGAACCTGTCCCAGTCATTCAATACATAAGACAGAATGTTCCTCCGGATATCAAGAGTGAGCCTGATATGACCGTGCAATATGTAACACAGAGAATGGCAAAGATAGGTGCCATCTCCGGGTATGGAAACCACTCAGTAAGTGACAGTTCTTTGATCGATGGTGATCACCTCGATAGACATGTTAATGGGGGTACGGTTGGAACAATAAAGGAAATGGGTACCTGAACAATGTAAAGTAAGTCTGAAATACCTACACAATAACTATAATCGTAATAAGTGAACAGCGGAGAAGCCGTGAATTAAATAAAAAGGCTGTAGTTATCAGCAGGGAGATGTGAATCCCGTGGCGAAGCAAGGAAGGGAATGTAGAGCCTGGGCGATGGGCGGCCTTATATAGGCAGGCAGCCAACAACGTGGACTGCTGGGGATGAGGGACCCAACACCGCCTCACACGGTGACCGAGCTGCAGGCTATGGACGTATACAGTATATGTACGTAAGTAGGATTCAGTTAGCGCTGGGAACCCGCGTACCAAATTTCTTGAAGATGGGCCCATAGGTAACAAAGACAGTTGGAAAGTTCAATATGGCAGCCGACAGTGGCATCATACCACCGAAATAAGTACGTCGGTTAGCGCAGGGAAGTCGCCTACCAAATTTCGTGAAGATGGGGCCATAAATAAGAAAGTTGTATCATGGCGGACGTGTCGACCGTTATGACTGTTATACGTAGAATTTCGAAATGAAACTTGCTTAACTTTTGTTAAGTTTTGTTCATAAGCTGTAAGGAATGAGCCTGCCAAATTTCAGCCTTCTACCTATACGGGAAGTTGGAGAATTAGTGATGAGTGAGTGAGTCAATCAGTTAGTGAGTCTGTAAAGGCTTTGCCTTTTATTAGTATAGATTTAGTGCAAATGCACAAGCATTTTGCAGTGTAAATCTTAAATATAGAACGAAAAATTATTAAACATTTCTACAGCTTTCTTGAAAGTATGTTTTATTATGAGTTCTTATACTTAACATGAACAGTTGAGAAACAGGGTTACTTACCAGAAATCCTCCGTTATAAAAGTCTGCTGCTGAAAATGACCAGACCTGTATCGCCACGTCCACTCCACTCAGGAAAGTCTTCTTCTTTTTTATCAGTTGGAAAGCCAGAACGCTGGAAAGTTCGACCAGAAGAATATACAAACAGCCCCTCTCACACAGCACACAAACAACCTAACATATTAGGTTAACTGAAATAGGATTTTTATGTTTATTCCCTCCACCACAACTTACTTTTTTTTTTTACTTTGATTGAGATCTGAAACCAAATATTTCAAGCTACAACACTAAATGACTAATCTTAAGTTGCTTGAAAGAGAAAATTTATGCTGAATGAACAACATGAATGTTATACTTTTTTCATTGTATTTTAAAACGGCTGGATTTGGTGGCGCTGTGGCAAGCGTTCTCACAGTTTCACCGGCCAGGTTTAATTCACTCTTTGTGTTTGCATCAGTTGATTGCTATGGGTGAAAAGTGATCATTTTCAGTGAATTACAGGGTTGTGCTCCTATGGCCGATTTTTTTCCCTCTGGCCACGTGTTACAGTCCTAGATTCTGCATATTTTCCCCAAAAATTTCAGGGAGCGGTCTTTCTTGCATGTGTGCACCCTGCTTGGAAAAACACATAATAATAATTCCAGCACACCTTGCTGAAGTTACTTATTGAATGAGCGATGTGAGATGTTGCTGTAATAGATATTCAGTATATGACACAAATACGCTTGTAGAAATACACACTGTATGTTAAATGGCAAAATGCATATTTGTTACGAACATAAGTTTAAGTCTGGAAGTTTATTAAAGAAGTAACCAAAGTAACAATTTCCTGAAAAAAAAAAAAACATTTAAAATGCTTTGAAAGCAGCCGCCCTCCATCTGTACTTGAAGTTAACTGGTGGCAAAGACACAGACAAAGGAGTGCTTGTGCGACTCAGAGATAACGGCAAAGGTTTTTGTTTTTTTATTTGTAAGGGGAAGACGCACCCCCCATTTAAAAAAAAATCAGAAAGGGCGCGTTCTTCTGGTCGAAGTAAGCATAGGGCAGCAAGCATAAATCGGTACACTCCAGAAGGTGACGTCCTAAGATGCTTTGGTCACCTAATGGGTTGACAGTCACCATTTTAGAAACATATCTAATGATGTGTTTATATATACTATTTGTTATATTTGATTTGGTTATTAAATTATGAAGCCATGTTTACTAGCCATAGTTTATTTAATTCCACTGAATGACTAATGACAAAAGCATAATGCATTATTTTCAGTCTTTTTTGGCAGCTTCATGGGCAGGGTTAACAAAATAGAACTTTATAAAGTAGCTGCTTTAGAATTGTTTTGAGAAACCCACAAATTAAACAGCTTTTACTTTATAGAAGCTTCTCATCTATTGTGCCAAGCCCGATTTTTTTTTTTAAATTATTTTATTATCCTGTTATTATTTATCAAAACATGCCCCCAGTCAAATCACGCTGTCACACCGCTCTTCAACATTTGCTGATTATAGGGCTTACTTCATATTGGGTGTGAGTGGAAGAAATAAAGAAATACACAATAAAAATGAATTTTGTGATAAATTTAGTTATGTATACTAACATTTCATATTATTATTTTATTTTCATGTTTCACATTACTTTTTATCTGATTGTTTACTTATGTTTAAAATTTTGTCCAGTGATGGTTCATTCCTCCATAGATGGATGGTGAGCCGCACAATTTCAAAACCTTTTTCTTTTACTTCCAGTATAGGTGGTCTTGTGGAGATTGCACTCAATCACTCAGACATGGTTCAACACTTAGCACCGAAAGGCTGCAGGTTTGTTGTATTTTATTTGGTACTTGATGTGTTCTGTTTGTTAACCTCTCCCCCCTTCTGTTTGTTACCATTATTCTTAACACATTTAATATTTTTGTATTTTTGAGCCTAATTGGAGTCGTTCTGGGTAGGAGGGTCACTGTAAGACTATCCAACCATCCATCCATTATCCAACCCGCTATATCCTAACTACAGGGTCACGGGGGTCTGCTGGAGCCAATCCCAGCCAACACAGGGTGCAAGGCAGGAAACAAACCCTGGGCAGGGCGCCAGCCCACCGTAGACTATAAGACTATTCATTCCTAATGATATTTAGTAAACAAATGGTTTCCTATCCTTATTTCTTAAATTCATACTTAATTTAAGTGGAAGTGATCTTTGGAAATTTACTTTTGTGGTATACAGTACTGACATATTGACAGACCTTCTTTTTGTTTAATATTTATTATAGGCAAGGCCCACTTGTTGTTCTCTTTTCATTCTTATATTTAAGCAATATGAAAGTTTCACAGGTGTAAAACAAAACAAAACCAAACAGATTCTTTTTGAATATTTTTCATATTCGTGGCATACATCTAATATATTAGGCTTATTAAGCGCCTCAGTTGAGTGTGAAAGCGCCTGTAAATATTCAAAAATCAAATAGGCACTGTAAATGTAGCTAAACCTTGGTATGTAACTAAATGTAGCTAATCACTTGTATGTAATGTTTTAATTTATCTAAAAACGGAGGTGAAAAAATTTGAAAAGATAATGTAAGTGTGCATTCATCTACAGCAGGGGTGCCCACAGTTTTTCGGGTTGCGAGCTACTTTTAAAATGATCAGGTCAAAATGATCTACCTACATTTAAAATAATATATATATATATATATATATATATATATATATATATATATCCATCCATCCATCCAGTGGTTTCTAAGTGCTCCCGCTGAATCCGAATACATCTCTGCCTCGCCCCTGGTCACGGGGTCTACTGGAGCCAATCCCAGCCAACACAGGGCACAAGGCAGGAGGCTGCCATCTAGTGTTCAGAAGTCCATGGCTGCTGAGAATATACAGCAGGGTTGTCCTGACTGGGCATGGGACCCGGCTCTGTGTGTGTATATATGTATATATGTACAGTATATGTGTATATATATATATATATATATATATATATATATATATATATATATATATATATATATATATATATATATATATATATATATATATATATATATATATATATATATATATATATATATATATATACCAAGCAATTTTATTTTTAAAAATCCCTTCTTTGAGTAAATTGGAAGGCTAACTAGATCACAGCCAGAGTTTTGCAGTACCTCGCGTTTGATCGTGCGTGTGGAATGATCAGTGTGTTAGAAGAAAAGAGTCTCAGACTGGCCACCCTGTATGTTAATTAAATGGCAAATGAAATAGAGAGGATATACAGTACAGGCCAAAAGTTTGGACACACCTCCTCATTCAATGGGTTTTCTTTATTTTCATGACCATTTACATTGGTAGATTCTCACTGAAGGCATCAAAACTATGAATGAACACATGTGGAGTTATGCACTTAACAAAAAAGGTGAAATAACTGAAATCATGTTTTATATTCTAGTTTCTTCAAAATAGCCACCCTTTGCTCTGATTACTGCTTTGCACACTCTTGGCATTCTCTCGATGAGCTTCAACAGGTAGTCACCTGAAATGGTTTTCACTTCACAGGGTGCCTTATCAGGGTTCTTTAGTGGAATTTCTTGCTTTATCAATGGGGTTGGGACCAGCAGTTGTGTTGTGCAGAAGTCAGGTTAGTTGGGCGATCATTTATTTTTCAACAGGACAATGACCCCAAACACACCTCCAGGCTGTGTAAGGGCTATTTGACCAAGAAGGAGAGTGATGGAGTGCTGTAGATGGTAATGCAAAGAAAGAAAACACATTGAATGAGGAGGTGTGTCCAAACTTTTGGCCTGTACTGTATGATAGACTAACATTTAAAAAATTTCTTTTTGAATATCAACCTGCACTACCTTTGCGATCTACCGGTGGAGATTGACACTT
>NW_024384515.1:0-13226 GCF_016835505.1 Polypterus senegalus
TTAAAAATTACTGACTTTCAAATTAATTGAAATTCTCCATTGGGTATTTGTTCAAGAACCTGTTATATTTAAGAAATATAAACTGTACATAGCCTAAGATGTTTTCATCTAACAACTATAATAGTACACAAAATGCAATTTACATATGACCTAATTTGGTATCTCGTGTCTACCAAAGCTATTTTTAGCCACTACAACCCTATTTGGGCTCATGTTTTAACTAAATGATATTACAAAATGCTGTTAAAACATGGATATATATACACTACTAAAACATGTATTGCATTCTTATATTACTTTTAATTTTAAATATGACTCTGTCATATATAGAAATCTGTCTCTGGCATAAAGTAAATACAGTCAACCCTCGTTTACCTGGTTAATCCGTTCCAGACTCTGTCGCGATAAATGTAATTTCCGTGAAGTAGGATTCTTTATTTATAAATTGAATGTTTTCGCAGTTAGAGCATAGAAAACCTGTTTCCGACTCTTCTAAATACATTTTCTAACATTATTAGAGCCCTCTAGACTGAAAAACACCCTTTAGTCAAATGTTTAAACTGTGCTCCATGACAAGACAGAGATGACAGTTCTGTCTAACAATTAAAAAGAATGCAAACATATCTTCCTCTTCAAAGGGTGTGCATCAGGAGCAGAGAATGTCAGAGAGAGAGAGAAAAGCAAACAATCAAAAATCAATAGGGCTGTTCGGGCTTTTAAGTATGCGAAGCACTGCCGGTCAAAGCAGCTACAAGGAAGGCAGCAATGTGAAGGTAGTCTTTCAGCATTTTTTAGAGGAGCGTCCATATCCTTTAGGCCAGTGTGCGAACAGCCCCTCTGATCACACCCCCTCCGTCAGGAGCAGAGAAGTCAAGAGAGAGAGAGGAACGAGACAAGCAAACAATCAAAATCAATACTTGCTGTTTGGGGTTTCAAGAATCTGAGCTACCGCCGCAGGAAGCATATCATATATCATTGAGGGTTTTATTTAATATGATCGTGCTCTGATTGGGTAGCTTCTCAACCATCATGTAATAGCATCCCTTGTATAAATCAACTGGGCAAAGCAACTGAGGAAGCATGTACCATAAATTAAAAGACCCATTGTCTGCAGAAATCCACGAACCAGCAAAAATCTGTGATATATATTTAGATATGCTTACATTTAAAAGCCACGTAGAGTGAAGCTCGAGAAATTGAGCCTTGATATAGCGAGGATCACTGTAAACAAAAGGAAAATACTTAACTTTAACTTAACTAAGTTCAGAACAAAAGTGAATGGTACACCATGCATACATGGTGTCATTTATTTTATGTTAGATATGTTGAAAAATGTTTTTATAGAAATATGAATATGCTAATATGTCTCCATAGTTGCCTTGTCCATTTCTATATAAAAGTCAATATCTCTGCTTTAAGTATATACAGTGCATCCTAAGTATTCTAGCATCACTTTTTCCACATTTTGTTATGTTACAGCCTTATTCAAAATGGATTAAATTCATTTTTCCTCAGAACACACAACACCCATAATGACAATGTGAAAAAAGTTTACTTGAGGTTTTTGCAAATTTATTAAAATAAAAACTGAGAAATCACATGTAAAATAAGTATTCACAGCCTTTTGCTCAATACTTTGTTGATGTACCTTTGGCAGCAATTACAGCCTCAAGTCTTTTGAATATGATGCCACAAGCTTGGCACACATATCCTTGGCCAGTTTATCCCATTCCTGTTTGCAGCACCACTCAAGCTCCATCAGGTTGGATGGGAAGCGTCGGTCACAGCCATTTTAAGATCTCTCCAGAGATGTTCAATCGGATTCAAGTCTGAGCTCCACTCAAGGACATTCACAGAGTTGTCTTCAAGCCACTCCTTTGATATCTTGGCTGTGTTCTTAGGGTCGTTGTCCTGCTGAAAGATGAACCGTCGCCCAGTCTGAGGTCAAGAGCGCTCTGGAGCAGGTTTTCATCAGGATAGTCTCTGTACATTGCTGTAGTCATCTTTCCCTTTATCCTGACTAATCTCTCAGTTCCTGCCGCTGAAAACATTCCCACAGCATGATGCTGCCACCACCATGCTTCACTGTAGGGATGGTATTGGCCTGGTGATGAGCGGTGCCTGGTTTCCTCCAAACATGATGCCTGGCATTCACACCAAAGAGTTCAATCTTTGTCTCATCAGACCAGAGAATTTTGTTTTTCTCATGGTCTGAGAGTCTTTCAGGTGCCTTTGGCAAACTCAGGTGGGCTGCCATTGCCTTTACTAAGGAGTGGCTTCCGTCTGGCCACTCTACCAAACAGGCCTAATTGGTGGATTGCTGCAGAGAGTTGTCCTTCTGGAAGGTTCTCATCTCTACACAGAGGACCTCTGGAGCTCTGACAGGGTGACCATCGGGTTCTTAGTCACCTCCCTGACTAAGGTCCTTCTCCCCCGATCGCTCAGTCTAGATGGCCGGCCAGCTCTAGGAAGAGTCCTAGTGGTTTCAAGTTTCTTCCTTCACGGATGATGGAGGCCACTGTGCTCATGGGACCTTCAAACAGCAGAAATTTTCTGTAACCTTCCCCAGATTTGTGTCCGAGACAATCCTGTCTCTGAGGTCTACAGACAATTCATTTGACTTCATGCTTGGTTTGTGCTCTGACATGAACTGTCAACTGTGGGACCTTATATAGACAGGTGTGCCTTTCCAAATCATGTCCAATCAACTGAATTTACCACAGGTGGACTCAATTAACCTGCAGAAACATCTCAAGGATGATCAGGAAACAGGATACACCTGAGCTCAATTCTGAGCTTCATGGCAAAGGCTGTGAATACTTATGTACATGTGCTTTCTCAGTTTTTATTTTAATAAATTTGCAAAAATCTCATGTAAACTTTTTCCGTTGTCATTATGGGGTGTTTTGTGTAAATTCTGAGGGAAAAAATAAATTTAATCCATTTTGGAATAAGGCTGTAACATAACAAAGCGTGGAAAAAGTGATGGCTGTGAATACTTTCTGGATGCACTGTATTCCTGTGTGTGTGTGTCTATGTTCATTGCACAGTCATACTAGTTCTTATCTAAAATTCAAGCATCAAATTACTTTTCTCATTTATTAATGAAGTTAAAAGTTCTTTAACAAAGGAAATGGAATTGGGTCCAATTAAGAATTTCTTAATTTTTGTGTCATTTAGCATTACTTAGTCCTGTTGTTATTTTTTTAAATATGCAGATGAATCTTGAGAGAGGCGCTTGGGATGATAATTACACCTGACAAGGTCTATGTAAGGTGACTGCTTAGCTGTTTCTTTCTCTTGAATCAATCAATTACAACAGGGTTGCATAAATATTGTTTCCATCTTTAGGGCTTTTTCTTTCCATTGAGGTTTACATATGGTTGTTTTGCAAGAATGCTATGCTCATTTGCTTGTGCAGTCTAAGGTAAGTATACAGCATTTTCTGCTTTTAAAATATGCTTACACTACGTCCAACATAATTTAATAACACACTAAGTTGACATGGGGGTATTTAAAGTGTGACACCTATGAAAATCGTTTATATATTTTTAATTTCCTCATTTTCTACACCTGTTTGCTATTTAAGACTCAGCAAAAACTTCTGAATTTGTTCTTTTAAGGGAGAATGTTCAGACTAACTACCTATGGCACTGATGGCAGGTTTATTCTCTATGTGAGTGGCACTTTGTATAGCCAAATAGTCAATTTTACAAAATATACTTAACTGTTTCCTTAATCTAATATTGCAGTGTGTTGGGGTTAATTTTGGGTGTCTTAAAACAGCAAACCGAATTTGAGCTAAACCTTCTATATTTCCACTTACTGTCTGTCAGACTGGTCACAGGGAATGGAAAACACTAGCATATGTGCAAAAGATTTTTGTATATTGGTGAGAGTTTAATCCCCTATTTCATTGTTTCTTATAATTCTATCCTTTTGTTTTTTACATTATTTCTTTTATTATGTCTTTGCATTTTGTAAAATTGGAAATTAGTTATATTTTTAGAGGTTAAACTAGGCTATTAAGGCTATTATTGTTCATTAGTCAAATTAACTAAATTAATACTGTATACTTTCACCTTGCATATTTAAAGTACATGTTGATATCTTACTCATCTTTCTGAGTTGCATTTTACCAGCAATCCAGGAGCAAAACTATACCCTGCCAATTTAAGTGCCAAAAATTAATTGATCATCATTGAAACTTTGCCTTTGTTGAGGTAAAATGTAGAAGGCACCCCCTTTTCTTATCTAGGGTAATCAAAAGGCGGTGATTGCCTTAAAATCATGGCAGTGGACAAATTCAGAGGAAATTCTTTCAAGCCCCATCTCACCAACCACTATTTTGGGAGGGAAAAAATTCTTTTTTTCCCTCTAAATGTGTAATGTCTGAATGTATCCATACAATTTTAGTGTGGTAACCCATTATAAACATATACAAACTACAAGGGAATAAAAGGTCTGTCATCACCTCGAAGTACCCTATTTTTAGATAGAAGTTGAATTAATAAAATAAGTGTTAACACAGTGGAACACTTGTTTTTTTGTGATGCCATAACAATGGTCCTAAATGCACTAGAAGCATAAAAGCAGTTATTTTGAAGACATGTTTATAGCATACTAATTTTAGTGTTAAATTTAATTTGTGTTACAGTATATGCTTTTTTTTATCACTCTAATGCATTAATGATTCATGCGAAGCATTAGCCAAGGCAGGGCTCAAGGTATATGGTATTAGCTAGCAAAATCAAAACATTTAACATTAATTAAAGTCATTTTGACATTGTCTTAAGTTGCTCAATGCCAGTTTTGTTTTTCTTCATCTAGTATTTTCCTATTTCAAAAAATTACCATCAAAGTTAATTTTCAAAGTATTTCCTCCTTCAAGTAAGTTGCAGCAGCCAAGTGTTTAAGCCCTGTTAATAAAATCAGCATAATTTACTCAGGCAGCAAATTAATAATTCTCTGCTTTTTGGTTATTTTTCTTTTTTTAATGTATCATCAACCAGTGAGATATTCAGATTTATTTTTCAGATATTACATTTTTAGGGCACTTTCTGTCTTGTGAGTTGTCATTGTAAGTTAAGAAGCACAGTTTAAGGAAAACTGATGGAATATGAAGCTAATATTGTATTATGGTTTAAATTATATCAACATCAGAGGTGCTTTCTTTATCTTAATATCAATTAAATTAGAACAATTGCACCTAGAACAAGCCATTCAGCCAACAAGCTTATCCATCCTATTCACTAAACCAGTGAAAGGCAACCTTTTCAAGTTGCAGCGCACTAAGTCCAAAAATTTTCTTTTCTGGGCACCTGAGGGACTGCCTATAAATAAAGTCGTGCGACACACTCTATGGACAATGTCAATAAAAACAGTTAATTTTACAAGTTTGAAAGACATTTTATTAATAAAGTAATCAAAGATAAATCTTAAATTTAATTAATGTGAACATTGAGATTGTTTTTCCACATATGAGATTGATGTGAGGATCAATTTTTGAAAGACAGCAGCGCATTTCCTTGTCGATCATTTGAAGTCTCTCGCGTTTCTTAGTCTTCATTTCCGTAAGTGTTCCGTTATCCGTTTTTCCAACATAAAATATTTTTTTTGAACATTATCTTTTTAATCAACCAAAAATTCAAAAACACTAGCAATTTTAAATATTTTACAAAGTTTTCTCGAGCCTCTAGAAATTCCACAGCGCACCAGTTGCTCGACAATGACCTAAAATGATAAAATAACCTCAACCTGAAGCTCCCTAATGTCCTGCTCTCTACTACACTACTTGGTAATTTGTTCCACGTTCTTATGGTGCTTTGTGTGAAGAAAATCTTTCTAATATTTGTGCAAAATTTGCCCTTAAAGTTTCTAACTGTGTTCTTGTTGATGTATTTAATTTAAAGTAAGAGCTCAGACCCACTTAATTAATAACCTTCATAATTTTAAACATTTCAATCATGTGCCCGCTTATGCTTCATTTGCTTAACACAAGCATTTACAACACAAAGACACTGATGGAGGTGCAAAGGGATTTAAGGTTGGCCGGGATTACACGTTTTTTTGTAGGTTTCAGGGATTCTAGTGTTAAGCTAAAAAGGTTTGACTACTTAGATCACAAATCATACCCTTTTAGTCCTGGGATAATCCTAGTTGCTCTTCTCTGGCCTTCTCTAGCACTGCTAAATCTTTTTTGTAATATGGAGATTAAAACTGTACACTGTACCCCAGGTGAGGCTTCACTAGCATGCTATATAACTTCAGCAGAACCTCTGTTGTGTACTCTACATATTGTGATTATGTAGAAGGTCTGGATGGGTTGTACTTTTCAGTATTGATTTTAAAAAGCAACATTCATACTGTATTTCATCCTTAGTCTGTTAGTTGTTAAACAGTTCAATAATAAGTGATTTTAAATTGTAAGTTTTACTGAAGGTGACTGAAGGATAGAAAAAAATTTAGACGTGACCCTAGGAACCAAGTTACCTGAGCTATTCTATAACATTTCAGTAATTGTTTATGGCTCTGATGCTCATCTTTCTGATCGTTAAATAGGTTATTATGATAGCAATTTGCAAGATGAATTCGTAAGTAATTGCACAATTACAGTATTTGAGGGGTTGCTCTAGAGTGCCTCTTTTCTTTTTGCGATTTGGATCAAAACTAATCAGCACATTGTCATCTTGCAACGAGCTTAAGTTTTGAGTTTGGGATATTTCCATCCAGCCATTGTAGCTCTAGACCATCCTCAAGAAACTGTGGCACACAGACACACACCCATCTTTGAGATATGGATTTTTTGAGTATCAGAGGACCCTAAAACATCAAGATCTGTGAAAACCTGAGATTGAAATTTTTGAAGAATCAAAAGCTTTTACTCCTCCCCCATAGATGATAGGTTATGGTGGGAGAGGTGCAAAAGCAATGAATCAAACTATCAAATCCAGGTAGAGGTAATGCTTTCAGAGTTTGTTGTAGAATATGCTGTAAAAATTTGAGCCTTGAAAATTTTGTAAAATTGTTTGAATCTCCCATGAAATGTGTGACCCTTTTAACATTTACATGTCATGTCACTATTGCTAATGTGGACCTGGCATATTACTGTTGTTTGTTATTCACCAAATTGTGAAGGTATCTGTGCAGTTTATTTGATTCAAAGTCTACAATTAAAACTCCTATTTTGTGGGAATGATATATTTTAAATTTTGCTTAGCTATACCCATGTAGTGCAGCTGCTTCAAGGATCCAGCATTCCAGGTCTGAAACCCATAAATGGACATTTTTCCTGTAGGAGTCTTGTGTGTTCCTATGTGACTGCATGGTCTTCCTTCCACATGCACATATCTGCAGCTTAGGTTAGTTGAAGATTCAAACTGGTCCCATTTTGAGTGTGGATATGTGCACAAGTAGGCCATGCAATGAACTGGTCAGGCCAAGGTTGATTCTTGCATTTCTCCCAGTGTTTCCAGGATGTGGCCCTGCAGCACCAAGAGGTGGGTAAAGGATTTGAGAATGTCATATGCTATACATTGTTGCTAGCAGTACACTCAGTTTATACAATTGAGCTTTTTAAGGGTTTTGTTTTGCTTAGGTGGGCAGGATCAAATGGTTTTAATATGCAATGAGAGTCTTAACAAACAACACAGAACAAATAGATTGATTTCAAGCTTAGATCTAGAGATAAAGGACAGTCTAGAGCTGAAGCTCTCCTTGCAAACCTTGCTTCTAATTAACTAAATGCATTAGCCAGTCTACGTAAAAATTGAATTTTTATTTTTCACTGCTTATTTCACTGTTATAACTTATATGTTGTTAGTTTTCTTAGTTTGACAAACAATTCAGTCTGCCTTGCACATTTGAGATATATCATTATAAACATCTTTAGTAATGTTGATAAAATAGTTTTTACTTAGTGATCACTCCTGTTCACAAGTGAAGGGAAAAAGGGATGTTGAGATTGACAGACAGATTTAGGCTATAGTATAGTGGTGATCCAGAGGCAAAGTTTTGCCTACCCTCATCTACGGTCATGAGCTTTGCATATTCACAGAAAGAACAAAACTGTAGGTGCAAGTGGCCAAAATCAGTTTTCTCAGAAGCATGGCTGGACCTCAAGAGAGGGTAGGAATAGAGCTGCTGACACTCTGCATTGATGCAAATGCCTCTGCAGACGTTTTACAGGCAAGACCAGCTGGAGGAGACCCTGGGAATTATATCTCCCAGATGGCATGAGAACACCTTGGGATTCCATGGCATGAGCTGGCAAATTGGATGTGGAAAGAGATGTATGGAGCTTCAGACTAAGACTATTGCCCTTACAAATCAATCTCAGATAAGTGGTAGAAAATGAATGAATGAACATAGTGATTGAGTCACGATTTACAAAATTATCTGTTTGTATTTTAACAGCTTATTATATAGCAGGACGGCTGATCAAATATGACAAGGTGAAAAATCAATTTGAAAAACCAGCAGCAGGTTTCTGACTTCAGAATGGTGAACATGATATAGCATTAGAAAAAAGGTGCATATAAAATTAAAGTATTCTAAAATACTCTGTGGTCCAGCATAAATAAAATGCAATAAAAATTTCATGTGCGTTATGAGCACAACAAATTAACTCAAATGTAAGTGACAGATTACATACATTTTCAATAAGAAATTTCAGATGGAAAAATTCTGTATTTACATCTGCATCTGACAACATCTGTTAAAGTCATCCTTTGATTTCTGTAGGTTGTGTAATGGCTAAATTAAAATTAGTTTATCAGTGCCTGTGTTTGATGTGAGTAGCATACTGCCCTCATTTGCAGCACTTTTAGTATAAATAATATTTTTCTATATTGCCTTCAAATGACTGTAGAAAGTCTTTTCTACTTTGCATATGTCTTACAACCTTTTATCTTTTAAATCATTTTGGGGTTTACACTGGGCCTTTACCCCAGAATCCTTTCTGCATCTGGTCACACAGCAAAGTTATAGATCCACTAAGTCACAGCACCCTGTACTGGACCTGGATTCCAAGTTAATGACCCAGACTTTCCTAAGCTGCCTGTCTTTACTCATACTGAAGGTAACAGGATTCCAGTAGCTTTCTTATACAAATCTCTGTGATTATGTCTGTCAGTTTGAGTGCCTCCACTATTCTCTCTGGTTGTTAGTGTCCCTAAGCCTATAGTTGTGTAACTCAGCTTATAAATGGTGCTTCTGCCCTCATAACAACCCTGTCATGTTAGTTACTATTTTCCTAATTAGTGATTCTAGAATAAATTGAGCCATATTATGATACAGTGCATCTTAGGCTAGTTAACAGAACTTAATCTTCCTTGCTCACTACCTCTTTCTGTCTCACCGTCTAATTATGGCAAGTTACCCAGTGACATTTAAAACTTGTCAAAAATGTGTCATTAAACTAAAAGCACTGCTGATCACATGACCATAAAATGTCTGCCTGCATGTGTTTTTGAATTTGGAAAAACCATGCACTTCACAGTATCTTATAAAAGATACTTCAAGTATATAGGTTTCTGGGTCTCCCTCTGCATTATGTCTGGACTGTTAAGTGTGAGCATTGGGCCCACAGAGGCTACATTTGTCTGCTTTCCTGTTCATGATTTTCATGAATATGTATCAAAGCTATGCAAAGGTTTGTAGTGTATCCAGTTTTGGGAACCTGTGGGTTGTATGTCTGCTGTTTGCAGATATTGTTTTCATCATGGACTCATTTTTACAGTGATTCTATATACACATTAAAATGGTTCACAGCTGCATGCGATAAGGTTGGGGTGAGAATTAACACCTCTGCATTTCTGGTCATGGTCCTGCTGGAAAAGAATATTACTTCCTTAAGGTGAGAGATGAGTAGCTGTCCCAAATGAAAATTTAAAGTATTTCAAGGTTTGTTTATGAGTGAGGATAGAGGTGATTGTGAGATGGTCCAATTAATAGGTGTAGCAAGAAGCTTTGGGTAATGACATAAGTGCAAAGTGGCAGAAATGAAGTTCATGCACATGGTTGCTGGGCTCACTTTTCTTAACAGTATGAGATACCTTAGCATTGCAGTTGGACCTTAGAGTAGAAGTGCTGCTTTCCTGTAGCTGGGATGTTCTTGGAACACCTCCCTAGGGAAGTATAGAAGGCATGACTTACGGAGAGAAGGCCAAGAGTAGACACAAGATATGGTAGAGTGATTATATCTCTGGAATGTCTTGGGAGAGTCTGGTATTCCTCAAGAAGGACTGAAGGAAGTTGCTGGATTAGGGACAACTTAACCATGTTGCTAATGTGTCTGACATGGAAGATTGGAATGAAAAAAGATGATGATATCTTTCATCTATGCCAGTGTGTTTCAAAAGAATAACTTATATTAAAGTAAAAGCTAGTACATATGAGTACATGGATTACTGTTTACGTTTAAAGCCTTGATTGGTTATTGTGAACAAAATATTTTTCTTTGTTTTATGGTAGTTATGAATTCCCACTTCTAAATCTTTTGCTTTGTCTTTTCAACCTCGAGTTTGGTGTTGTCTTTGACCTAATTGTCTGAAAGTGGTGGTTTCCTGATAATGATTTTTGGGCCATTTGGTCGACTGTTTTGTCTTCTAATCCCATACGCACTCCTGCCACATTTTATACTCTTAACTGAATACTGGCAAATTAAAAGTTTGTATTCTAGTATTCTTTAGAAGAAATATAACTCTCCCCAACACTGCAAGTATTAATATATGACCTAAATTTGATAATTAATATTGTCACCTTTTTTTCTTCTTCCACACATTTATGGTTATTTTTTCATTTGCAGAAGAAAGGTACTTTAAGTCTTAAATAAAGAGGAGTTAAGGCAGTAATAAGTAAACCCTAAGAGATACCTGAAGCAAATGTTTCTGCAAACCGTTTTTCCATTAAATTTACTGATAGTTATAAAATGATTAACAAGAAAGACATTTTGATATTGAACCCAAATATTTTTGATTACAAGGCTGCGGTTTTAAATTGTTCAGATAAGCAGATGCTTTTTGTCTTTCTTAAATAATTTGTGCTGAATTAGCCAACAATTATTTGTACAATATTTACAAAGAAGTCCTATTATTATTTTATGTCTATTTGTTGTATCATAGTTACTTTATCTTGCACATAAAATGAAAATACCATATTCACAACTTAAATTACTTTTGAGGGTTGGCTAGAATGGCCAAGGTTTTAAATATAATTTCATTCATTAATTTTGCATCTATACTAATAAAGGCAAAGCCCTCACTGAATGACTGACTGCTCACCATCACTAATTCTCCAACTTCCCTTGTAGGTAGAAGACTGAAATTTGGCTCATTCCTTACAGGTTACTTTCAAAGTTAGGCAGGTTTCATTTAGAAATTTACGCATAACAATCATAACGGTTGCAGCGTCCACCATGTTAAACTTTCTTATTTATGGCCCCATCTTCATGAAATTTGGTAGGCTGGTCCTCGCTAACCGAAACCGATGTCGTACTTATTTCGGTGGTATGGCGCCCTGTCGGCCGCCATATTGAAATTTCCAAACGGTCTTTGTTACCTATGGGCCCATCTTCAAAGAATTTGTACGGGTTCCCAACGCTAATTGAATCCTACTTTCGTACATATATCGTCCATAGCCTGCAGCTTGAGTGCCCGGGGGAGGCGATGTTGGGTCCCCATCAGCGCCTCCCGTTGTTGGCTACCTGCCTATATAAGGCGTCCGTCGCTCCGGTCTATTCATTCCCTTCCATGCTTCACCCGGGTATTCCACGCTCCCTACTGATAACTGCAGCCATTTTATTTAATCCACTGCTTCTCCGCTGTTTTATTGTTCATTTATTATGATTATAGTTATTGTATAGGTATTTTTAGACTTAGTTTACATTGTTCAGGTACCATTTCCTTTATCGTTCCAACGTACCCCCATTAACATGTCCTCGAGGTTGATCACCATCGATCAAAGAACTGTCACTTACCGGTAATTTCCATGCCGGAGATGGCCTGCCTTTTCCCTTCTCTGTGTTACATATTGCACGGCCATATCAGGCTCTCCTTGATATCGGGGAACATTGTGTCTATGTATTGAATGACTGGGACAGGTTCAAGGTGTGGACTGATGCGGTACTACACAGGAGCACTAGAAGAGTGAAATGCTTAAGCCCTTCACCTATGGTTCTGCTTGTGAGTTGATGGCTCTCGCTGAATTGTTCGTTGTCATTTTCAAGTGTATCGAAATGGCCAAATATTTTTACATATTTGGACAACCCATGTTATGAATGTTTAAACTCTCAATAGCTTGATGCGAAGTTATTGATGAAACTGGTTGTATGCTACAGCGCTTGACAGATGCGAATGTCTCTTCAACACAAGTCCTACAAATACTGTCGTAATTGAAACAAACCATGAATCTCAAACCGATTATGACAGCAGCAATCCAAGCTGTGAGATTTGAGACAAGGTTACTGTTCACATGGCCAACTGTAAGTTACATGCTCAAGAGTAAGCTCAGGCACAACTTGGTCATAATACAACGGAGGGCTGAACTGACAACATGGCATACAAAAGATCCTTAACAAATAATTATTGGTATATTTTCCCACAGTTTAAAAGGTTTACTTTTCTTCTTAATAAAAATTTTAAGGCAGTACTTACACTTCTGAAGCTGAGTATTTTGCTAGTTGGTATATTTAAAAAAATTATAGTATTTATATTATTATATATCACTGTTGTCAGGATATTTGAATACACTGGGTTAATCTGCTAATAGGGTTACTAAATGTTTCTTGCTCTTTGCTAGATCTTATAAAGGGGCTGTATTTAACTCCAAAGACACCGTTTTTGAATATAGATAGACTACTTAATGCCTCATTTCATTTCCTTCTTTAGCTATTCCTATTGAATAACAGAATAGCATGTGTGGTCTTCTTTTCAAAACATGAAGTTTCAGTACTGAACTATTTTGGCAGTCAAAATAGTGTGCGGATAACATCAGATCATCAAACAAAAATGTTTCCAGTTTCATTTTACCCTTCATATTGTATATGTAACTGTCATAATATGGAGTAAAACTTGAAGTTTTGTATTTTCAAGACATTTATTATACATGTGTGATCTGCCATGGGCCTATATATGAATGATCTACCAAGCAGACTATTAATTATTTTAAACTCTCCTTTATTTGATATTTCTAAAAAAGATCCTTTTTGGTGGGTTAATTTGATCCTT
>NW_024384516.1:0-7021 GCF_016835505.1 Polypterus senegalus
TAAGGTCTCTGAAAACAGTAGCACTTCTGCCTTTTAGAATTACTATTGAAGGTGATAGACAATGTTGTGGTACCACTGTAAACACCTTGAACACTGTGATAGGGTGTCATTTGTTTAAAAAAAGAAAAAAAAAAGTGTTCCCAACAGGGATAATTCTCTTTGGAAATACACTGTCCTCTCCATCAACATGACATATGATGATCAACATACAAAACAGAAAGTTAGAAAACTCGTATATATTAAAAAAAAAAATCTAATAAACATATGACTCATAAGTAAACTCACAAGGCCATGAATTTCATCTTACATTCCCTGTAATTTGCAATGTTAAGGGTTTTAACCCAAAAGAATGCTTTATAACTGCTTGGGCTATAAATGATGAGTGAAGCTAAAATGTGTATTGGCCTGACAGTAATTTGAGATGATTTTTGCAGCTTGCTCAAGGATAGTTTACTTATATGGTGTATTGCCAGCAAAGAATGTTTCAACCATGCTTTCTCAATGTTCATGATTATTCATATAAGGAGAACAAATTAAGTTATTTTGGACTTTTAAAACAGGGTGAGATGTTATGATACAATACTGTGTGGTAATTGGGAACTGTTATTTTTTTCAAGCACAATAAACTCCGCCTGCAAATAAATAACAGACATTGTTGTTTTTCTCTTAAACACACTATGTAGCTGTACTATCCCTATTAATTTAGCACAAGAGTGGCCAATGTTGGTCCTAGAAGTTGTTTTTTTTTCCAACCCAGTTTCTTAAAGAGGAGTCAATTATTGCTCAAGTGATATTTTTATGTTTCATTTTAGTGGTCTTGCTTATTAAGTTAACCCTTAATTGCTTATTTTAGTCTTAAACAGTTGTATTCACTGTTTTAATAGCTCATATTAGCATTAAGATGCAAATGACAAAGAAGCAAGCAGTTCTCCATCTAACTTGTTTCCATGTACAACTATGTGTATTTATCATGCACTATTTGGTTTAATAAAAAGCTTAATAGACAGACAGACTAAAAATTACTAGTTTTATGCTTAAAATAATTTGGACGATATACCAGGAAAGGAAAAAAATCTACAATATAAGAACCTAACATTGCAGACTAACCAGACATAAAATGAAATTAGGTCTGAGATTGGCAATCACTGGATTCTAATTAAGCAATTGGTTTGGAACAAAAACCTGCAGCCACTGTGGCCCTCCAGGACCAACATTGCCTACCCCTGATATAGCATCTATATAATTTCTTAACTTCAATATATTTTAATCTGTGATATGCTGCAATCACGCATACAAGTAATAGAAGGTGATCACAAATAGGTTAAACAACATTACCTCAGTTTTTCTAATACCAAGAATTCCTACTAAGGAAGGGATTTATACATCTGTGAATACCGTCCATCCATCCATCCATCCATCCATCCTCTTCCGCTTATCCGAGGTCGGGTCGCGGGGGCAGCAGCTTAAGCAGAGAGGCCCAGACTTCCCTCTCCCCGGCCACTTCTTCCAGCTCTTCCGGGACAATCCCAAGGCGTTCCCAGGCCAGCCGAGAGACATAGTCCCTCCACCGTGTCCTGGGTCTTCCCCGGGGCCATCCTCTCGACCTTGCACACTAGCTCAGGCTCCTTCCCCTTCAGAGAGGCGACATTCCACGTCCCAAGAGCCAGTTTCTGTAGCCAGGATCAGACCGCCAAGGTCCCGCCGCCACCACCCAACTCACACTGCACCCAACCTCCTTGGCCCCTCCCATAGGGAATACCGTATATGCTCCAATAGAGGCCCCTGGCGTTTATTTGCAAAACTAGCCTCGGCTCCCAGTGCTTAATAGAGACAGGACATTATTAACAAAAACCAGAATGCAATATTTATTTTGCACGTGTTGGTATAGGTAGGTACACAAAAATATTAGCTAATATTACAAACAGCTACTTTATTTGAATTTCAGATGCTGCATATGACTGTTCGAGATAAACGGTAATGTCTTTCTGTACCTTTCGCTGCTATTAATCGTCTGAATCCGAAATGACGGCTTTGTTGTTGTCCAGTTCACTATCGTCTTCCTCTTCTTCCAGGTTTGTCCGTATTTTGGTCAACCCGACACGAAAATGAAGCAGTTTTAGAAACCGTATATCCGTATTTCTTATATATATGCAACGTGCTGACATGAACATGTATTACACACATCTATAAAGATACAGATGCTTAAAAGGTACACTAGTAGGCAAATATCAAAGACCCGTCTACTGTTAGAGACCGGCTACTATTTGGCAGCGTCCCTCTGAAGCGGCAGCTTATTAGAGACCGGCGACACTAAGAGACTCTGCGTTTATTGGAGCATATACAGTACTCTGAAATGCTGTTTTGTATGAATTACTTCTGTGTGTGTTTCAAGTAGACTAAAAATTGCCATATCAAAACAAATCTTACAGATACAACAGTTTATAGTGCTGGTAATGCATTCAATTGTTTACAATGGAAATAGAGCTGGTGAGCTTACACACCATCGTGAGACAATGGTATTGACAACCAGAGATTTAGATAAAGTCTGAATTACTTTTAGCTCTCTGTCAAAAGTGAATATTACCACTTTATAACACAGTAAATGGACTGATCTTCAGCAGATACAATAGACAAAGAATAACACTTGGCCATAAATTATTAAAAGATTTTAAAGAAAATATAAAAATAATACAGCATAAATCTAAGGAATGTCCAGATGTGTTAGTATTGTTATTATTACTAACCAACCCGCGTACCATACGCATAATCAGGCCGGTTTTTTAATAATTTTTAAGCACAGGGAGAAAATTTAACATTTGCAAAATCGGTAATGTAATAAATCAGCAAGAAAAGCAACATTGTAACAATGCATGGAACAAACCAACACACAATCGTCCGTGCGGCATAGCGAGGTGGGAGGGGTGTGTGTACAAAGTGCAGGAGCATCAAAGAAGACGCATGTTTTCACGGATGCGAATTGCTGTATGTAGCATGTACAACACTTTGCTATGCTGCATGGTAATGCATCGTAACCAAACTCGTTTTTAAAGACTGCTCACAATTGTGTTTTAACCTCAGTTGTAAAGGAATGTTTTAAACATGCCTCTATTAACAGTCAATGTATGGGAGGGTGTGTACAAAGGGTAGGGACGAAAACAGTGGGAGCGTATGAGTCGCGACTTAGTGGCAATTCCACGGTTTGCAGCCCGAATGGGGTTCAGCGGCTTACCCACGCCTAGACACACGCTCAATCTCATGCATAATTATTTATTGAATGGTAAACACTTCTGGAAAGACACGTTGTCTAAAACAGGTTAGTGTGAGAATACAACAGTAAGTGAATGAAAAGATGGAACTCTGGAGAGAGCAAAATACAAGACAATAGTGAACCAGCGGCATAACAAACACCACAATTATTTATTGATGGTTGAACACTTCTGGAAAGAAACAGGGACACCTTGCAAACTGTTCTACACACTGCATAGAGCGAATCACATCCAGCGACATGATTTTCCTAGATAGTCCTGTCGCGTCCACCCGCTCGAAGCATACACACTGCCTGCTCATGTGCCCGGTGCAAGCCGTGTCCAGCCGTTCTCGAAGCATATATACCGCCTGGTTATGTGTCCGCGCAAGAGAAACTCACGGAGAGCGCCCACCAGCTGCGTGTGTGTGTGCCTCTGTCGGTGTCTGGCGCGGCTTTCTCTTGTGCTGCCTCTGTGTGAATCATTCAGGCACAGAGAAGGTCAGCTGCTGACAGAGCGTCTCGACTGTTGCAGGGCCTGCATTGGTGAAGCAGGTGAGACGGTAATGAAATTGAGGCACAGGGCTTATTGGTTTTTAAAGACTGATTCCTTCATTGTGCTTTAACCTCAGTTTTAAAGGATTGTTTTAAGGATCCCATGGGTTACCCCTCGCAAACCGTTTCACACGCTGCATATGGCGATTCACCTCCACGAGAAACATGCCTCTATGAACAGTCAACGTAGCTCGGAGGTACATGACATTAACCTGACCTGCACTGCATGTGGCCTCTACAACAGACGAACATAAATGACGCCTTTTTTTCTGTGCCGTCGTCTCCGAGTTGGTGGGCGTGGCCCTGCGAGTTGTCATCTCATCCAATGGTCTTGGAGTTGGTGGGCGTGGCTGCTTCCTGTGTGCGCCATAGGTGTCTCACTTGTCGGCGGCTTAGTGAATCCTCTTTTCATGGTTGTCTCGCCTTAGTGAATTATATATATATATATTAAAATGAATCATGATGGCAATATTACTTTGGTATCCTTAAGCAAACTGAGTAAGATTAAAGTCTTTACATCTTAGAAAAGCAAGTTCACCTCAATCTTTTTATATCTATGCTAATAAAAGGCAAAGCCCTCACTGACTGACTCATCACTAATTCTCCAAGTTCCCGTGTTGGTAGAAGCCTGCAATTTGGCAGGCTCATTCCTTTCAGCTTACTTACAAAAGTTGGGCAGGTTTCATTTCGAAATTCTACGCGTAATGGTCATAACTGGAAGGTATTTTTCTTCATTTACTGTAATGGAGTTGAGCCCGAAAGCCGTGGGGGCGGTTTGTGTGACATCATAACACCTCCTACGTAATCCGTGAACTGACCGTCACGCAGTGCGTAGAAAACCAGGAAGACCTCCAAAAAGCGCTGAATAAAACATGCATTATATAATTGAGAAGGCAGCGAAACAATAAGAAGCGAGCGAGTGACATATACTACCATATTCATGATTGCTGCTACTTCGGAAAGAAAGCAAGGTGTAAACCTAAACTTTAAATTAAGTTCATAGACAGGCTGCCGCTGGCGTTTCTCATGCCCATGGGTAATGCAGGATACAAGTTTAATGAGAGGACGCAGGATATAAACGAGAGTTTTGATCACTTTGTAACTAAGTTAAAATTGCAGGTGAAGGGGTGTACTTATGCAAATTCTGAGAGACTGTGTTTGTGGGGGATTGACAGTTAAGGCGGGTGGGGGAGTCACGTCATCATCTCCCCTCCCATTTACCTCATTTCACTCTGAGCTGAGCTCGGCTACGCCGTCTTTCGAAGCAACTTCGTAACACTGCCACCAAATACTCACAGAAAAATCCACAAGTTAATACACACGCTGTCTCTAAAGTTTCTCTACACTGAATCCACCAGGCACTACTTACAAAAGGTTACATTGACAATCGTGTTACGTTATTTTTAAAATCTTTCCTTATCTTAGCACAAGCACAGCTGAGAAGCTTTGATGCATGTGCTCCATAACGCGTTAAAAAATAATGCATTTAATCACACTTTGCATTACAAGCAAGGGGAACTTTGTCAATGCATGATTTCCTGGTACACCGATTACATTGATCAGCATCCCGATTCGTTTTACCCTCGCACCACCTTGGTTTGAGAAGAAGTATGAAAAAATATGAGGTTAACACAGAAAAACAGATCACCAATTCAAGCTTTATGAATAATCGATTAAGCCATCAATAATTGTTTTGGTAAAGCCATACTCAGTGTAATCCTCCTTCCATTTTATAATTTTTCCGCCACTAGCCATGATTAAATGAGCGGTAAAAAGTAAGCAAGCGAGGGTGACTTATTTAGGCAGGCATATATATGACAGCAAAACACATATGACAATGTCAATCATGTTACGTTATTATTAAAATGTTTCCTTTTCTTTTTCATTACTTCTCTGCTGGTATATGGTATTTTGATATATATATATATATATATATATATATATATATATATATATATATATATATAGATATAGATATATATAGATATATATATATATATATATATATAGATAGATATATATGAATGACCTCCAAAAGAAACGTGTCTGCAAAAACTGGGTCTCCTGCCCAGCAAAAGTCGAGCATCCGCGTAGCGATAGCTGTGCTGGCGTTTGAGCGCTGACTGCGCTTCTGCCTTAAGTCAAAGTGAGCACTTTTAATTTTTTCATCCTCCCCCTGAGCTATAGCCCAGACAAATGCAAACACGGGACCCCTTTTCTACACCGCGGCAAACTAATATTAAGTCGATTCGCACTTTCTATTTTGCACGCATACGATTATGAGGTCATCACCTCGGATTATGAAGACACGCACACGAGTGGAGGACTGACAGTGCCATCACAACCGATTAATGGCAGGGACGTCTCACCAGTCTACACAAGACCCACCGCGACTGTCCCCAAAAGGCGATCATACGCGTCAGCGGACACATCTATCTATACTATATAAAGAAAAGAAACTTTCCTTTCTTTACACCTTTTTCCTTTTATCCCAAACCAAAGTCTCTCTCTCAACACTGCAGAGGACACAAAACTAATTTTCTTTAATTGCTGGTAATGCTGGTAAGGCACATTACCAGAGGCAGAAATTGAGCGTTCACATAGAAAATGTAATTTCTATACCACAGCCGTCGTGTAGCGCCTTTCAAAAGGGATCAACTACCGAGAGATGATCCATATACATTTTAGCTGCTGTTAGTACTACTTACCTGTTGTGTTACACAGTCTTTAAAATGTAGCTTACCCGCAACCACTTCAGTAGTGCTCAATGTACCTGTACTTCTTAAAATGTTAATGTTTTACTGTTAATAACTTATAGACTATATTTTATTATTTTTCCCTTGCACTCAGTGACCAAAGCTATACACACACATATAGACACATACATATATATACACACACACCCTATGTACATTATATATATATATATATATATATATATATATATATATATATATATATATATATACATACATATATACACACACACACATCATTAACACACTACTTCTGCTCGAGTTAGGGTATATATATGCCAGCAACACTCATAACAATGACAAAACAATTACATTGTCAATCATGTTACGTTATTATTAAAATGTTTCCTTTTACTTCTCCGCTGCCAAGTGCGGATATTTTGAAATATAGATACTGTATATATATAATATATATATATATATATATATATATATATATATATATATATATATATATAGATATATA
>NW_024384517.1:0-11369 GCF_016835505.1 Polypterus senegalus
GTCACAATTGCAACCTTTAACATGATGCGCTACTTTTTATCCAAATGCCTTTTTTCTTTTTTGTGTGCAGAATTGGCGCTGTAATTTCTTTACCAGCCATTTTTCCTGCCCTTTAAAATGATCCATGAGTTCGTGTCTTCGTAATGGATGTGTTTGCGATGGATACTTATTTAAAAGTAAAAGTGGAGAAAAAGAATCTTTTTTTCGTTTGTTTTGGAATGCTTCTAAAACAGTAAAATTAGTGTAAAAAAGAAAAAGAGGTGGCAAAAGAAAAAGTTGGGGTCACCAGCCTAGTCACCCCATCAATTGAATTGTAAAACAAAAAGAAAAGCCTAATAAACACAGAGACATCTTTTCAGCGTGAGTTCAAGACCAAACTGTCAAGGATGGCAGAACTTCGGTGTTCAGAAGAGCGGGTCCAGGTGGACCAGCACGGACGTGACATCAGAGGTGTTCCAGCTGTCAATCATCCGGTCTGCAGAGGAGGAGGAAAAAGGGGGAACTGGCGCCAACCCCTGGGCGGCTGTGGAATGCAGCCACTAGAGCCTTCCTTCCCCAAAGCGCACACACGACACTACAGATATTTTACTAGTAGATGTCTCATAACAATGTTTTTTTTTCTGGTGTACCTGACACTTCACTCCTGTTTTGTAGTGTTTGATAGCTTATTACACCACCGCTAGAAATAAGAATAATATTTTAAGTGCAATTTTTTGGTAAAAACATTGCAAACTATTCTGCTGTCAACATAACATATTCTCCAAGTATAAAAATTATGAAACAGAAATGTCTGAGGTTGAGGGTAGAACATGACTATTGAGTGAAGATGATGATGTTATAGACAATTAAACCATAGCAGAAAAAAATGAGGCTGAGTTTCAAGGGTTGAATACAATACAATGCAGTACAACTGTATGCACCTTTCACTGAGTGAAATTGCAGAATACTGTGAACAATTCTCAATTAAAATATGAGTGTAGATCATACTCATTTATAAATACAGAACTGGTGCATATATAAATGCAGATTTGTTAAAACCATAGAAACAAAGTACTGTAGAAACTGATTAAACAAATGTAAGCCAACAATATCTGTTGTAAGAGAAGAAGCAACAAAGCCAATATGAACTTTTGGGAGATTTAACTCTGTATACTGGAAAAAAAGGGCAAAAAAAAAACAACACATTTCAAGAAGTGAGTTCAGGTGGTTTTATCTTCTGAGGGTCTGTGGAAGAAAGAGAGAAGTGTTAGTGCCCATCCGCCCCGGTTTAAGCGTATCCATACATTTATTTAAAGCCATTGGTTGCCTCCCAGGGCGTGTGTGTGGACGCTCTCCATCAATTAACTAGAACTATGGCCAGTTGACAATGTTGGAGATTAAAATTGCAAAGAACAAAATCACAGTCCTGGAGACCTCGGCCAGCTGGCTGCCCACCTGTTCCTGGGTTTTCTATAGTGGGGTCTGTGCTGGCCTCCAATCAGATGAGGAGGGTCTTTAAATGATTCCAGCGGTCCTTTATCCAAGATGATACACAGGAGCTCAAGTGTCATGCAGTGTGGACTCGTTATTGTGGTTTTGGACTATAGTTTTATTCATTAATTACTATTCAATTTTTTTGTGGTGTATCTGAGGTTCTTTTTTCCAAAACCTTTTCTGCAATACTTTGGTAAAACTTGCCTGCTTCTGAGACATGCTCAAAATGTTCATTTGATGTTCTGTTCCAAAAGACCATTCCCTAGATTTCTGTATTAATCGATCTGAGCTTCCACTGAGACACAATTTACTAAATTAAATAAAACACAAATGTTTGAAGTCCTAAACATTGACAATCCCTTCTGTTAACATCTTGTGCTCAGCTATGTAGTAACTGTATAAACTCCATTTTGAACCTGCATTTTGGTGTCATGGTGGCACCATGGAGGAGCTTTCTGCCTTGCCATGGGAGACTGGGATTTCCATGTTCTGCTTGCATCTGTGCGGTTTCCAACAGGTGCTCTGATTTTTCTCACAGTCTACAGACATACAGGTTAGGTGAATTCTGTGCATGTTTGCCCACTTTTGGACTGATGCCCTCTGTTGTTCCTACCTTCTGCCTGATGCTTGCTGGGATAGACCACTGCCATCTTTGCCCTGGATGGATGGATGGGAAGAACCTCCTTTACCAACAGTATCCTCCACCAAACATTTCGCATGCTGCTTATTTGACTTTCCTGAATTTGTCTGGGTGGCTAGGATTGAACAAAGATGGGCTGGAAAGGACTAAGAAACCAGAACTTTGGTCACTGCAGGAACAGCACCTAACCTTCATTCAACAATGGTGCCTTCATTCCAAATTCAGAGCAAAGAGGACAACTTCCTAGTTGTATCCATGACAGCAAATCAATACTTGAGCCTAAAGTACTCATAGATGTCTTCAGTGCCTTTCTTTTCATCATGGATTTTTGGATTATCCTTCCTTACCACATGCTTTGAGTTCATTGACACTGGTGGATCTGCTTGCACTGAACATCTCCCCATCAGGTTGGGCTGCAGAAGGATTTATAGACCCACTGTGTGTGTATATATATATATATATATATATATATATATATATATTATGAGAGCGTTCAGGAAAAAAGATTGGTTGTAAATATATACATTGGTTCAGATATATTTATCGGTTCGGATACATGGTTTGAATATATACATTGGTTTTAATACATCCGTTCAGATATATATTTCGGTTCAAATATATACATTGGTTGGGATATATTGGTTGAGATATATATAAATTGGTTTGCATAGATCCGTTCTGATATATATACATTGGTTTGAATACATCAGTTCAAATATATACATTGGTTAAAGATATATATATTGGTTTGATATACATTTTTTTAAAATATATTAGGTTTAAAATAGATTGGTTTAAAATATATACATGGGCGGTCATATATTGGTTAAAAGATAGATGGGTTCAAATATACATTGGTTGGGATTTATGGGCGGGCCCTTAGGGGACCCATGTTTAGCATCTCCCTTTTGCTTCATCATTGCTTCAACACTGTTGTAAAATTTTGTACACATTTTATTAAAACGGCCCTACGCTTGTTTTGGGGGGTTTTTTTTAAATTAAGCCCTATTTTTTAAAAATTTTTCGATTTCAAAGCATTTTTTTTCCCTTTCTTTTTTAAAACACTCACCCCAAGATACCCGCCTCTTACCTCGCTCCCGTTCCTTGACTCATTGTCCCCCCTTTTCGCTCCCTCTTGTCCCCCCCATGACGATTCTTCTAAAAGCAGAGTTACCAAAAAGCTTTCGCACCCAAAGGTACCCCCCTTTTTTATCCCTCATGGGCCTTTTATCATTGGTGGGGCCCCCCGGTGATTTTTTTGTTATTCCTATTGGTATTTTTTAAAAATTTTAAAAGGCGATCTGCTTCAGCAAGGAACTTAACCCCTGTTTGCTAAAAGGGTTTTTATGAAGGAAAACACTGGAGTTGCTCTGTTTCTTTAAATGTTGACCCGGGATCAAACTGACCCAGAATTTTCCCCACGGCTTAAAAAACAATGTTTAACTTTTTTTTTATAGTAAAACCAAAAAACCGGCACATCCCGCTCAAACACACACTCACACTCCAAATGTTGGTTGGCTTTTCTGGCTTTATCTGCCCGGGGATTATTTTCCCCCCATAAAACAGTTTTCTTCTCAAAAGCTAGGTTCCCGGGGAAGCATTTGGATGATCCCTCCTTTTTCCCCTAACAGGGTTTATCATTGACAAAAACCCTTTCCTTGTTTCTGTTATTCCGTTTTTTGGATTTTATTAAAGGCGTCTTTTCAAAAAAAGGAATTTTGGCCCCTTTTTGCTAAAAAGGGATATTTATGGAAAAAAACACTGGGGGTTTTTTTCCGAATGTTTTTATCGGGGACCAGAATGATCAAATTTTTCCTTTAAACTTCACAAAAAAGGGGTGATGTCTGTTTTTTTTAAAAAACTGGAAAACCAAACCGGGCGCCCCCTTACTCAAACTCACAAATAAATTTTAGGGCAACACTCCCCTGTTTAAAATTATCTTGGGAGATAAATTTTTCACCCAAAAAAATTTTGGTTTGTAAAAGGTTGAAACTTGTAGGGATTTCTATTATTCCTTATTGGCGGCTTTTAAATTTAAAAGATGATTCCCGTAAACCCAAAGGGGAAAGGGGGTTTTTTTGACAAAAAAGTCTATTTAGGTTTTAAATTATTTTTGATTGACTTAAAAAGTAGTTTTACTTATCCTCTTTGCTTAAAATTGGTTTTAAAAAAACCTTTTGATATAATTTATTTTGAAGTA
This sequence comes from Polypterus senegalus, assembly GCF_016835505.1. Lineage (NCBI taxonomy): Eukaryota > Metazoa > Chordata > Cladistia > Polypteriformes > Polypteridae > Polypterus > Polypterus senegalus. The sequence continues at coordinate 4,314 of NW_024384517.1, forward strand.
TAAAAAAAAAAAAAAAGTGGTGCAAAAAGGAAAATTATTAACAAAAAAAGGGGGCATTAAGAGAAGTTGTACCCAGTTAAATGATCACTGGTTTTGTCCGGGGGTTCCATTCTGTTATTTTATTTTTTTTATTTTTATTTTTTACATTTTACAAATTCTTTGGTGGTAAGAAAGGGCTAAAAAAACCGAAAAGGAATTAAAAATAATAATAAAAAATTTTAAGAAAATAATATTATTATTATTTTAAAAATTTGGGGAAATCATGATCAAATTAAACCGCTGCATAGGGGGGTATGAATGGGGGACAATCCCAAGTTCATTGAAATAATTAAAAGAAAAGGTGAAATTTGAATAAAACAAAATTTTTAATTTTATTGGAAAAAGGTTCATAAAAATTAATTATATACAACTTTTAAAAAGGTTGAAATTAACGGGTTTAAAAATCAAAAGGGAAATTTAAAATTATTTTATATTTCCCACCAGGTGTTGGTATAAAAAAAAAGGGGTATAAAAAAAAAAAGGGTTAAAAACCGGGGGGGGGAAATTTTAAAAAATTTATTAAAATTTCTTCAAGGATTTTTTTAATTTTTTTTGCTTTAAAAAAAAAGGAAAACATTTTGGGGCTTGAATATCATGATCTTTCTTTTTTTAACTACTCAGTCAAAAAAACTTCCCCATCTTTAAAAAGACACACCGATTAAAATTCTGTTCTAAAGGGACTTTAAAACCCTTGGGTTTTTATTTGGGTTGCCTCCATTTGAGGGGGAAAAATAAACTTTGTTAAAAATGATATCAAAAAATACCAGCCCGTCAGTTGTGTTTTAAAGTGTTTTGGCTGTTTACCTTTTTCTTCCGGGGCTCATCAAAAAAAAAAAGGGGAAATATTAATTTGGGTAAAATATCAGTAATAAAAATTTTCTTTTGCTCGACCCCCAGAAACACTTTACAAGACATTTAAAGACAGGCTCGTTAAATAAATGTAGCCCCTTGGCGCTAAAAAACGACATTTTGCTCTTAAACATTTAAAAGGTATTTTTTCCTGGGAATAAAAAGGGAAAAAAAAATCCCAGGAAATGTTTTTGTTGTTGAAACTCTTTCCCCCCCCGCCTTTGAGTCATTAAAACTATTGGAATGAAAACTTTTATTCCACCCCACTGGTCGGGGGACCTCGTTTTAAATGGCTGCTGCAGGCCGTAAAATGTTTGCCCTGGGCTGCTGATTACAAAAAAAACCGGGAAAGGGTTAAAACCCTATAAAAATTGTTTTTTAAAAGGGTCATGTATATTTTTTATATAATCTTCCCCCACTATTTTGATCCCTTTACCCCCTGGGGGGGAACACTCTTTTTCCATGGCTGGAGCAGATCCATGAGCTTTTGTACTCTGTCTGCCCTTTCAAAATAAACCCCCTGGAAAACTAATTTACCCAAATCCATGGGAAAAAGTTGCTAAAAAGTCTTCCACATCACTTTAAATTTTCCCCCTGTGTCCCACTGTCCTCTCTATTTTCCCCGGTTTACCATTCAAAACCTGATTTTTGTGTAGGTTGTTGGGGCCCCAAACTTTGCTTCAGAATGAACAATTGGAAAATTGTTTTGGATTGGCTGTTTTTCATTATATTAATATTAATTTATTTATTCTTTTAAACCTCTGTTAAAAAAGAACATTTTTTTAGGGGGACAATTTCCCTATCTATTTTTTATCTATCTACCCTGAAATATATGAGATTTGGGAAAAAATTAATATTATTTGTCAAATAAGTCCCAAATATCCACTGATTAACATTTGTAGGAAAAGTAAATTTTAAAGAGTCCGACAAACAGAAACGAGATATTAAAACATTTTATTGAATCTTTTCCCAAATTTAATTCTTTTAATTAAAAAATGAATAATTACCCAGAAAACATAACCATTTAAATGTCAGCATAAAACCAGGCCAGTAACATCTTTGTGAAATAATATCAGCAGTTTATAAATTCCAAAATGTACAAATACCTGGCATGAATTTCCCCTTACAAGTATTTTTGTCTACTAAACTCAACAAAAAATTTTTATTTCTCCTGTTCCCTTTTGGGTTTTTTTTGACAATGGAAAAGTTCTCCCAAAAAAAATTAAAAACTTTTCAGCAATTAATAATATATTTAAAATTTAAAAAACCCATTTAAACAAACCTAAAAAACGTACATTTTCTTTTTTTAAAGTTGACTTCTTCGGATCAAACCCCCCAAAACCCGGGGCACTACAACAAAATACAAAAAAATTTTTTTAAGATTTTTTTTTTAATAGTTGAAAATTGTTGGTATCTTCCTCTACCCAAAAACCATCCTTTTTACAAAGAGATTTACAGGTTTGGGCAGAAGACAAAAAAAAACGGACAGAAATGCCAAAACTGGGGGTTCCCCACTGATGCGGGGCCTTTTATACTACTCAATTTAAAAGTGCCCAACCCAAAAATTCCAACTCTTTCCCGGTGGGTAAATGAAAAAGGGAAAAAGTATTAATGGATACAGAAAAAAATTTAAAAAGACTTATTCTGACAGTGACCATGTTGGGGTTGTTTTATCTGTGAAATTGGGAATAAAAAAAAATTTAAAACCTGATTACAAAATATATCCAAAACCCCAAAAGGTTTTCTAATATTTTTTGGCTCCCTGGGCCCAATTTCATGTTTTTTTCCCCGGGGGCATGCTAATGTCAAAAATTTTTGTGTTTTATACCCTTTTTTTTGTGCACATATTGAAGCTGTTTTAAAACGCAAAGCACACAGTAAATAATTATCAGCGGTTACAATTTAAATTAAAATTTGCAGTAATATTATTATCAAAAAACCAAATTAGAAATGAGAAAATGATGGTTTTTTTAAAATTGGATCCACAAAATTTCCTAATCGGCTTTTTTGGTTTTTGGGTGGCATATTTGGGAAGTCCTATCAAGGTTTTTTTGGTTTTTAAAAACCCAAATTAATAAATACGTAAAATAAAAATCTTACATTTTATGGGATTTTTTTTGGCTTTTTTCCGGATTTTCATAGACATACCCAAAAAAAGACAGTGTAAGTGCTTGATTTTTTTAAATTTGTGGATGAGTAAGGGGCATAGTAGACAAAAAGTGATATAGAAAAATTCCTTCAATATCTTTAAATAAACCCGGACAGTTTTTTAATTTCCCGTATTAATTTACAAAAGGGGCTGGAAAAAAAATGTCTCCCCCTGCTAGAAGGTTTAAAAACACAGTCGGAAGAAATTTAAAAGACCTTTTGATAAAGGGTTAAAAGAAAAATTACTTTTAACTGCCCCTTTTTTTTGTAATTGGACCACTACAGATGAGGGGTGCCAGGTACTAAAAAAAAAATACATTTGATGGGTTTTTAAACTCCCAAAGAAAAACCGGGGGCAAAACTCTTTGTTTTTTTTGGGATAAATTTAAACCCGTGGAAAAAGGAAATTTCCCCTCAAGTACGGGGTGGGGGTGGGTGTGATGGAAATTTTTTATTTATTTATTTTATATAGAACTTTTTTTCATTTTAAAAGGTTTTAAAAGACTCACATGGGGGGAAATTTGAGTTCCCAAAAAAAACAACCGTGGATTTTTTTTTTCCCTTTTTTTTCCCCAAGAAAACTACCGTACCCCAAAAGTTTAAGAACAAAGGGTTCGCTTATAGCGACTGGATTGCTACATTTATTTAACGAACTGTCTTTTAAAAGTCTTTTAAAATGTTACTGGGTGTCGAGCAATGTATTTATTTACTGATTTTTCTAAATCTTCATCCCCGTTTCTTTTTTTGATGAGCCCCCTTTAAAAATTTTTTTTTTAACAAAAGACAGGGAAACCATGAAAAAGACTAAAAAAACACAACGTGGTGGTTTCCTTGGTATCAAACAAAGTTTACTGTCCCCCCAATCACAAACCCAGTAAAACGTCAATAGCGTTTTAATATCCCCCACAGCCTTTGAACGGAGACATCAGGTTTCCTTCTTTTGGGTATAAGATTTTTCCGGCATGCGTTTTAAAAAAGATTGATTAAAATCAACGATATTCAACGGTTCACATGTTTTTCCGTAAGTTTTTAAAAACAAAATTTTTAAAAACTCCCTTTAGACCAAAAAACAATATAAAAAACGACACCAGGGTTCTATACCATTTTATTTTTTTTTTATCATTATTTTAATATATACATACACTCTTGGACTATAAAAATTTAAAGTATAAATTTGGTGCATTTTAACCAGGGCATCTCTCAACTTGTTAAAATTTATAATTTGGTTTTTTATGAAACCTTTACTTCAATAATATACACATTATGTTTGTTTGCACCTTGCAAAAAAATTTTTTCCCTTTTTAATGTGGTATTGTCCCTAAATTTTTCCCACTAAAGCAGCGGGTTTTATCATGCATTCCCGTATAATAATAGTATTCCTACTATTATTTTTTTTAAAACCTTACGTTTTTATAGCCCCTTTCTTACCCCTCCAAAAAATTTGTAAAAAAATTTAAAAAATAAATAAATACATAAATAAATAAATAAAAAATAAAAAATGGGGCCCCCCGACACAAACCAGGTCATTTTTAAATGCAAAGGGCAACAAAATTTACCCGCCACCTTTCCTTTTAATACCGGGATTATGGACGGACTTTCCCTTTTTTTTTTTATACTTTCTTTAAAAAAATTATATCAAAAGGTTTTTTAAAAAACCAATTTGGGAAAAAAAGAGGATAAAATAATAACTATTTTCTTTTTGTAAGTCAATCAAAAAGTAACCCCAAATCAGATGCCCTGTCAAAATAAAAGGGGGGCCTTTACCTTGTTGGCCCTGAATCATTTTTTAAATTAAATGCTGCCAATAAGGGGAATAATAAAAATCACCCCTTTTTTTCTAACTTTGACAAACTAAAGTTTTTTTGGGTGAAAAAAAGAAAATTTTGTGACAGATACACTTAATCGGGGGTGTTGCACCCCGATTTGTGAAATGTTTTGTTTGTAAAACCCTTTGCTGTGTGTGGGTTTTTTCAGTTTTTCAATAAAAAAAGACATCCCCTTATTTGGGAAACGGGTTTCACAATTTTTTCCCCGATCACTGATAAACATTCAAAAAAACGGCTATTCAGTGCCTCCATTTAAAATCCTTTTTAGCCGGGGGCTAAGTTCCTTTAAACGAAACCTCTAATGAAATGCTAAAACTGGGAAAAACAGAAATCAGGGGGCGGCTTTCTGTGAAAAAACCAGCGTCTGTTGAGGTGGAAAAAAAGGGAACGGTTGCCCTGGGACTTCCTTTCTCAGCTTTTTTTAAGAATCTTTTTATGGGGGAAAAATAAACGGTTTCCCTTTACGGTCCGGGAATCAGTGGTATCAGCCCCATTTGTGAAAGTGGTTGTTTTGGCGTCTTTGTGGTGGTTTTTTTTAGTTTTACTATAAAAACAGTTAAACATCAGTTATTTGTGATGGGGAATATTCTGGTCATTTTGATTGATCAACTTTAAAAAAAAAGAACTCAATTTTTTCCTTTAAAATCCTTTAAAACCAGGTTCCTTTTGAAAAGGGGGGTCGGGTTTTTAAAAAATGCTTTTTTAATTTCGGAAAACGATTACAAGGGCTTTAACCAATTTTTTTAAACGGGGGGGGGGGAAAAAGGGGGTACTGGTTTTAAATGTTTTAAAAAAATTGGAAAAGGAAAAAATTCTTTAAATGGGACCCCCAAAGGGGAAAAAAAACTACGAGCAAACCGGGGGGGGAAAGGGGGTTTTCTGGTTTTTTTAAAAAAGCCAAAAAAAAAGTGTTTAAGAAGATTTTTCCCAAAAGGGGTTCTAAAAGGTCACTTGTGCCTTTTCTGCCTTAATAAAAATTTTAAATTAAAAATTTGAAACCAAAAAAATTAAAAAACCATGGGGGGATTTACCCCCCAAAAATCCCCAAAAATTATATATTTAAAAAAGTTATCAAACCCAATTTTCTAAACCAAAGTATATCCGACCAAATTTTTAAAACCAAAGATATTTAAACCCAATTTTATCCCCAACCCAAAGTATTAAACCAAAATTTTATATCTAAAAGGAAAAATTAAAAACCCAAAGTATAACCCCAAAAACCCAAAATTTTCCCCCAAGATATAATAAAAACTAACCAAAAGTTATATTTAAAAACCCAACTTTTTCCTAGCAACCCCTATATTTTGTGTTTTATATTTAAAAACCCAAAATACAAAAAATAACCTTTTTTTGTGTATGTTTGTATTTTCTAAAATGTGTGTGTATAGGTTTGGTCCTGGGGTTCAAGGGGAAAAAAAATACGAATAGTCTATATTATTAAACAGTAAAACATTAACGTTTTTAAAAAGTATACGGACATTTAAAATTTCATTTTCTATTGAGCGTTCAAATTTGTCCAATGGTAATTTGCCTTACCCTTTTAAAAAAAATTGGGTTTTGCCCTCTGGGGGTTTTGAAAGGCTTTGGTTTGGGATAAAAGGAAAAGGTTTTAAAAAAGGTTTTTTTCTTTTTTTCTAGTAAAGATGTGTTAAAAGTTTGTTCGCCTTTTTGAGGGAAATCGGTGGGTCTTTGGGAAATGGTGAGGCGTCCCGCCATTAAAGGGCTTGATAGCTGTCAGTCCCTCCACTCCCAAAAGGTTCTTCATAATCCAGGCAAAAACCTCATTTAAAGCATTTGGCGTGTAAAAAAGTCCGAATGCCTTAATTTATTTTGCGGGGTGTAAAAAGGGGGGCCCGGTTTTTTTGTCTGGGCTATAAGCGGGGAGGGGTGAAAAAATTAAAAGTCTCCCCCTTTTACTTAAAAGGGGAAAACGCCAGTCAAGCGTCCAAAGGCCCCGGCCCCCTTTTTACCTGTGGCCCCCCGGCTGCTTTCGACCTTTTTAAGGGGGACCCCAGTTTTTGGGAGACCAAAGTTCATGATATCAAAAAAAATCTCGGGGGCCTTTGGGGGCATTCATATTTTTTTTTAAAATATATATATATTTGCAAAAATACCAGCCTACCGGGAAATAGTGTGTTAAAAAATAATGAAAAAAAAGGAAACATTTTAATAAAAGCGTAACATGATTGAACCA
>NW_024384518.1:0-67819 GCF_016835505.1 Polypterus senegalus
TAAATGGTTGACCTCAAAATCCCTTGGGTCCCCGGCTGGGTTTTATTCTCAATCGACGAAACTTCCGTTAGGTCAGATTATCTCAGGGCACAACGAGCTACCCACAGCTATCTGATGACACACACTGTACTTATCAATAGCCCCTGAGACCCGATTCTCTTGATTCATAACACAATGTCTGACTTGTATCTCAGAATGGATGAATAACTTTCTCAATTTAAAAGAAAATCTGAAATCTTAGTGATTGGCAAAAATGGATTCAATGAGGCTATTGAAATAAACTAGATACATTAGGATTAAAAGTCAAGGCGGAGGTAAAAAGTTTAGGGGTAATTGTTGACTGTAATCTGAATTTTAAATTGCATATTATTAAGATCACTAGGACAGCATTTTTTCATTTAAGAAACATAAGTAAAGTTAGACCTCTTATATCACTGAAAGATGTTGAGAAATTAGTTCACGCGTTTGTTTTCAGTCGACTAGATTACTGAAATCACTCCTCTCAGGACTACCCAAGAAAGACATAAATCATTTGCAATGAGTGCAGAATGCAGCTGCTAGAACCCTAACTAGGATAAGAAATCCGAACACATTTCTCCAGTTTTAATGTCACTACACTGGTTACCTGTGTCATTCAGAATTGACTTTAAAATTCTGCTTAGGGTTTTTATAAAGCCTTAAATAATCTGCTCCATCTTATATATCGGAATGTCTGACCCCTATTCCAAATGGTAACCTCACTGTCCCAGTCAATGGTATCAATTCCTTCATCCCCCAGGAACTGCCTGTATACCTCTCCCCATGGGGCCAGGAATTGTCGTGCACCAGGAGCCACTGTACAAGGGTCTGACAATGGGTCCAAGGATTTCATCCCGATACCTTGGCAGCCAAGGTGCCTTTGTCAAACCTGAGCGGTCTGTGTGACCCTCCATGGATATGCCTCCCCAGACAATCATTAACCCACCACCAAACTGCTCATCTGAATGATGTCACAGGCAGCATAATGTTCTCCATGGCTCTCCAGACACTTTCACTTCTGTCACGTGCTCAGGGTGAACCTGCTCTCATCTGTAAAAAGCACAGGGCACCAGTGGTGCATCTGCCAATTCTGGTATTCTATGGCGAATGCCAATCCAGGCTCATGCTGCTGGGCAGTGAGCTCAGGGCCCATTAGAGGACAGGGGGCCCCTTGGGTCACCCTCATGAAGTCTTTCTGGTTGTTTGGTCAGAGACATTCACACCAGTGGCCTGCTGGAGGTCTTTTTGTAGGGCTCTGGCAGTGCTCATTCTGTTCCTCCTTGCTAAAAGGAGCAGATACTGGTCCTGCTGATGGGTTATGGACCTTCTATGGCCCTCCCCAGCTCTCCTAGGTAACTGCTTTCTCCTAGAATCTCCTCCATACTGTGCAGGGAGACACAGCAAACCTTCTGCAATGCCACGTATTGATGTCCATCCTGGGAAGTTGGACTACCTGTTCAACCTCTGTAGGTCCAGGTATCGCCTCATGCTCCAGTAGTGACACTGACTGCAGCCGTGAAACAGTGAAGAAACGGGCAGAAAAGATGAGGGGGGGAAAAATGTCGTGGCCTCCACCTGTTAAAACCATTCCTGTTTTGGGGTCCCTCATTGTTCCCTCTAGTGCATCTGTTGTTAATTTCATTAACACCACAGCAGCTGAAACTGATTAACAACCCCTCTGCTACTTAACACCATATTAATATCCCATAAGTTTCATTTACTTTATCTATACTCTGATTAATATGTTCCTTTAATTCTTTTGGAGCAGTATATATATAGCAAAATACCTGTTCTTCGCAGCAAGAAGTAGTTGTTAAAAAGTAATGAAAGAAAAGCATTTTGAAAATAACGTAACATGATTGTCAATGTAATTGTTTGTCACTGATGTGAGTGATGAGTGTTGCTGTCATATATATATATATATAAATCCATATATACAGTTTTATATATGTATACACACACATATAAACATACATATATACACATACATCCCCTATATATACATATATATATATATATCTACATATACACACATACATATACACACACACACATACACACAACTATCGTATATGTTCAAGTTCTATTTAAATTTTAAATAGAAGGAAATTTTTTATTTAGTCAAGGGAAAAAAATCAACTCAAACCTTAAATAACATAATATTTTGCTCCCCAAAATATATCCTGTCTAAATTATACAAGTTAGAAATAAAGTAAATGTTAAAACAAACATTCAAATTTCTTTACTCTTATGTAATTTTATATCCCTCACTCACTCACTCACTCACTCACTCACTGACTCACTCACTGACTCATCACTAATTCTCAACTTCCCGTGTGGGTAGAAGGCTGAAATTTTGGCAGGCTTATTCCTTACAACCACTTACAAAGTTGGGCAGGTTTTCATTTTGAAATTCCGAGAGGGTCATAACTGAAACCTATTTTTCTACAATATAATGTAATAGAGTTGAGTTGGAGATGGCTGGGGCGGAGTTTGATGTGACATCATCCGCCTCCCTAAAGTACGTAGAGAACAAGGAAGAACTCCAAACAGCGATGAGCAAAAAACGCCATTTCACAATTGAGAAGGCAGAAAAACATTATGAAGCAAATGATGCATACAAGGCATATTCATAAGTACACTACTGCGGAAACAAAGCACGGCGTGAAGCGTGTTCATATTAAATTAAGTTCTGGAACGGCTCCCCTTTGGCGTTTGTAATTTAATGCCTGCCCATATAAGGCCATCCATCAGCGGCAATCCAATACAAACACTGCGGTAAATATTCACGTGTGAAGGACTGTGCTTATGCAGAGGAAGATGAGATGGTCAGGGTGGTGTTGGCACAAACTCATTAAAACCCTGAGAGAAACTTTTTAAATGCAGGGTCTTAGCTGACTTCCGAGATGGCACCAGCACGGGTGGGAACCTCGATGCAAGAACACCAGCGGCTCACGTGAACTGCGCGGGAAAAGACAATAGCAACAGTTCCAAAAGTGCTGAACAAAACCGAATTACACAATTGAAAAGGCAGCAAAAAAAATGCGCGTCTGATACTAAATTCATATTCATAAGTGCAGCTACTGGAAACAAAGCATCGGGGGAAAAAGTGAATGTCCCGCTAAAGGAAGACAGTGTAAAAAACCCGTGCATCAGTTTGTCCCTCTCAGATAAAGAGGAAAAGAGGGTGTTTATTGATGCAGTAGAAACTAATCGATGAATGAAACCTCTTATCTTTACACGATTGACAAACACGGGAAAGTTTGAACACAACACATCTACAAATACGACCCCGATTGAAACAAATAATGATAATCAAATCCTGATGGCAGCAACATTCAATAACACTCACAAAACAATTACTGTATATTTACAATCATGTTATGTAATTTTACAATGTTCCCTTTTCTCTTCTTTTCTCCACTGCTCGGGGGTATATATATAAATGTTAAAACACCCCAATCTGAAATACCCCATAGACAACCCCCCCTTTGAAATTGAATTTTCTAACCCCACATTAAAGGTTACCCCGGGGAATACTAAAATATTCGGCTACCTTCATTTCCTTGTCTTTGGTTTGGGCTATGAAAAAATATTAGTTAAAGAGAATCATTTACGTTATTTTAAAATTTTCCCCTTTATTAGCTCAATACTGCTAAAAACTTTGATGCATGTACTCCGCGTTAAAAAAAACCATTTAATCACACTTTAATTCCAAAAGCGGGGAAATTTTGTCTGAAATTTCCTTACATCCATTACAATCCTCACACTACAAAAATTTGAGTGGGGAAAAAGCCCTTTTCGACGATCTTTTGACTTCCGCAAAACCCTTTATAAAAACGTGGTTTTTTAACTGAAAAACAAGCAAAATTAATGCATTGGCGGACTTTTTGGTCTTACTGGGGGTCATTGGCCTGACCCTTAGTAATTCTAAATACTCTAATTTCAAAACAATGATCACCCGTTTTACCTAATGTACAAAATAATTTGGGCTAAAAAGGGTTTCTCAGTTACTTATTTTCTGACTTATTTTTTTAAAAAGAAAAACTGCACTTTATTTGAAATTTTGGTTATTATTATTTAAAAAACAATACTATTCTGAAAATGTACTTAAAAGTACTTAAACTACCACTTTTTTTTTTAAGTCTTTAAAACCAGGGATGATATTTTTGTTTCTGTTTTGAATTCAAATGGGGTTTAAGGTTTTTTTTTTCAGAAATTAAAAACAGCTTCAGTTTACAATATTCATGTACATGTCTATTATTTGATTCTTGCCCACTAAAACACTTTTAAATTAAAAAAAAACATTTCTGGATTTGGGCGTTACATGCGATTATGTATGCGTAATCAAGATTAATTCTTACAACCTCTAATTATTGGATTAATTTTTTAATCGAGTCCCCTAATATATATATATATTTTGGGATATACAGGTATGTATATATATAAAATATGTGTGTATATACAGTATGTGTATTTTATGTATATGTATATTATGTATGTGTGTATATGTATATATATATAACTGTATATATATGTGTATAGATGTATATATATATATATATATTCATATACATATACATACTATATATATATATATATATATTATATATATACATATACTAATATACATATATATATATATATAAAACATATACATATATATATGCGCTTAACACTCATGACAATGGCAAAACAATTACATTGTCAATCATTTAGTTATTATTAAAATTTTTCCCCTTTTCTTTTTACTTCCCCGCTGCCAATGAGGTTTTTTTGTTTATATATATATATATATATATATATATATATATATATATATATATATATATATATATATATATATATATATACTCTAGATATATATAAATATATATATATATATATAAATAGATAGATATGACAACAACACTCATATCAATAACAAAACAATTACATTAACAATCATCTTACGTTATTTTTAAAATGTTTGCTTTTCTTTTCAAACTTCTTTAACACACTACTTCTCCCTTCTTGAAATGTATTTAAATAAAAATAAACTTAAATTTTAAATATCCCCAAAAAATTTTTTCACTCCATAAAATATATCCTGTCAAAATTATACAAATTCAAATATGAACATGCTGCATAACAAAAATATAAATAAAATTTCTTCTTTTCAGCAATACGATCAAATCATTTCAGTTGTCTTTGCTCAGATGTTCATTTTATCCAAGCTGGCCCTGGTATCTTTTTGGCCACAAGTTGGTTTCTGTTTGGTGTGAAGTTCTGTTTGGGAGATTCTCAGGATGGACTGAGAGCTCATCAGTGAGGCGACTCCTGTGTGCCTGTTTGTTGGTCTTCATGACTGAAGAGCTTCTCACACAATATGTGCTACAAACATGCACAAGTTCGAGCATGAGACAGAGCTGGAGCATTTGTACAGGAATGGGTGAATAAACTTTGAGGGCCGTGCAGTATGTACTTTTCCTTCAGTGTGCCATTACACTGCAGCTCATCACCTCCATCTGAATCTGCACAGGTGCAGTTTCCACATCGCGGCAAATGGGTTGAAACAACTCAAAATTATTTTTTGTTCTTCAAAGTCACCAAAGCACCCTGTGAACTCAGTCGCCTAGTCGCGCTCAGTTTATGAGCAAAGTGCGATTTGGGAACACCGTTGGCCAACTGGGTTCAACATTACTGGCAACAGGGAAAGTGGGGCCAAGTTGCGCTGGTCATTGTGTCTCCATAAAAGTAGGTTCACTTGAAATGACTTTGTGATTTTAAAGCGGGTAAAACCGTCTGCTGAAGTGTCAGATTCTTCTTTAACTCTTCTGCTTTCTGTATCTTGTGCATTTCATTCAGGTCTTTCAGGTTACCCTGATGTTTTGTCTCGTAGTGCCGTCTTAGATTAAATTCTGTAATTACAGCCACATTGCTCCAAATGAGACACATCGGGTTTACCGGCAATGTCAGTAAATATATACTCAGCCTCCCATCGGTTTTTAAAGGCTCTATATTCAGAATCACCTTTTCTCTTGGCATTGTGTGGGCTAGCTTCGCAACAACTTGCAGCATCACAAGGTAGACTTGATTAACTGCCAGTAAGTGTTAGACAAGGCAGCTGAAGCTGCATTATGGGATCTGTAGTTTATTGTGTTACCAGGCTTCTATCCCGGGCCATTAATAACAATAATACAGTATATAAAATGATATCGCGGGCCAGATATAATTACCGCCAGGACGAGTGTGTGGCCTTGAGTTTGACACATATGGACTAAATAGAACTTGAAAAAAAATATTTTTCAAATATGATCGCGCTAATTCAGATAGAGTTCCAGGCACTACACTACATCGAGCCGCGTACTATTGTGGTTTTACCTGCGTCTCAATAAGTTACCCCCCCCTCGCTCTTACTTTTTACGTTCATCTAATGAATACACTGAGTATGGCTTTACCAAAACAATCATTGATCTGAATAAAGTATCCATTATTGATAAAGCTTCAATTGGTGATCAGTCTTTCTCGTGCTAACCATATTTTTTCATACGTTTCAGGGGATGTGAGGCAAAAATGTATCGGGAAGCGCGTACATACTCAGTGTATCCCTCTCGGGAATCCAACCTCAAAACTGCGCTAGGGCGAGGCCTCTACTATAGCCACAGCGTGTGGTTTGTCTATTGAGTGTAGCAGTGTAATTCAGTTTTGTTCAGCACTCTTTGGAACTGTTGCTTTTTGTCTGCGCACTGTCAGTTCCGTGAGCCGCTGAATATGGTTTTATATGTCACTCGCTTCGCTTCTAATTGATTCACTGCCTTCTTAATTATATAATGCATGTTTTCTTCAGTGGTTTTGGAGGTCTTCCTGGTTTTCTACGTACTGCGTGATTCGTGGGGCGTGATGATGTCTCACAAATTCCACCCCCACGACTTTCGAGCTCAACTCCATTACAGTAAATGGAAAAATAGCTTCTAGTTATGACCATTATCGTAGAATGAAACCTGTCCAACTTTTGTAAGTCAGCTATAAGGAATGAGCCTGCCAGATTTCCCGCCTTCTACCTACACGGGACGTTGGAGAATTAGTGATGGTGAGTGAGTGAATGACTGACTGGTGAGTGGTGAGTGAGTGAATGACTGAGTGAGTGAGGACTTTGCCTTTCATTAGTATAGATTATTTATTATGTAAAGCAATTTGAGCTACTGTTTGTATGAAAATATGCTATATAAATAAATGTTGTTTGTTGTAATACAACTCTAATATAAATAGAGAATAGTGACTCTAAGCACTAAAGTATCACGGGGAGATTGTGTTGCAGAGAGACGACATCATTTCTATCTTTATTAAGAACTTTCATTGTCCTTATAGTGATAGGCTAACAGACTCATGCAGTGCGGTGCTCCTCCGGGCTTTTAAAATCTGACTGAAACAGTCGTTTGGTTTCATAGAAAGTTACAAATCGGTTAAACAGCAAAATGCTTCTAAATAAGCGCACAACGTTAGCGCGGGCTACATTGGAACTCTGAGAGTTTACCTGCCACCCACAGAAATCATGTTGTGTATTTGATGATTTATGAAAGAGATCGTCCAGAAAATCAAACAAAGACAATCAGCACAACGTCAGACTGACAGAGAGCAACATGGGAAAGAGAGGAGTTTAGGAGCACCGGCTGGTACATCACATTACCGCACCCACCACATGACAAAACTCAGGATCCCAGATTACGACCCGAGTGCAGCCATACAATGGGTGACACCTCAGCACTACACTGATGGAATGGAACCAGTGTGAGGGTATTTAATGGTGGCTGCAGTGTCACTTCTGCCACAAACACCAAGTGTTTCCTTACGTTGAAGGGCCCGGCTGCAGGGCATGATGCAAATTAACGTCATACCGAGGACAGAATACTGTTTGGAATTTAATGTGGGGGTCTGGAAAAGACAAAAACACAAGCTGTTACTGTACACTGTATGTGTGTGTGTGTGTTTTAGGGCCTCTCATGAGCACAGGGTGGTCCAGCACACTCCATCAGGAGTCAGAGGGGCTCTGAGCAGCACAGCACAGGATGGAGTGTCAGACCACCACTGGGCACAACCTCAGCTCATCTGAACCTGCTGATTTAATGTGCTGTTTTGCTGTGATGAGAAAGAAAGTCAAGTGACTGAGAACAAAAACAAAAACAGCAGACAGAGGAGAAGAAGGAAACTGCAGAGAGCCAGCAGCTGACCACTGTGGAGCTGTGAGGAGAGACCACCGCAGCCCTGGCGCTCCTGACAAACAAATATAATGAAGACATCTGAGATTTGATGAACTCATTAGTGAGTAAGAACTGAAATGAACAAACAAACATCCTGAGGAATTTGTGAAGCAAACACAGCAAGTATTTGAATGTAATAAACAGTACCCCAAAATTTAGGAGACTCTGGGAAATCCATATAAACACTTCAGGGCTTCTTGGTGACTTAGTTATTTTTGCTAATGACATTATTTTTTGGACTGAAATATTTATTAGATCATAAATTTTTAAATGATCTGATAAAATTGTACATAAAATCTGGAAATATCATTGTCTTTTAATATCTGTACCCTCATGTATATATGTTATTCCTTGCGTTTCCGCTCACTGCGATGTATAAAAACTAAACTTGCTAAAGCTACAACATTCCTCACTTCAGCACCCCTTTGCGTACCGTTTCTGCTCAGTTTTGTGAACTAGAGGCCCCCAGTGTCAAGGCAGTGCTGCTTGTTCTTGTGTGGTTCCCCTTTATTTTAGATTCCATGAGTGGACTTTATCAAATACACTGTCATTTACAAATTTAAGGCATCTGATTGTAATGAACCCTCTAATAATATATGGTCCGCGGAATGGCCAAACTTTTCCCAAATATCTAGCTGCTTTAGCGCTGTTACTCTTAGTGCACCACCCCAGAGTATTTTAACCCATTATATTCGGGGTGTGGTATTACATCTATACAGCAGTGATCCAAAACTCCATGGCACGTTGTGTCGGGGTGCAGAGGTTTGTGGGATACCCCTTCCATCTCTGCAAGACTTTTTGAAGGACACACTGCCTCAGGAAAGCCACCAGAATCTGCATGGATATCAGTCAGTCATGCACACAGTCTATTTGAACTTCTCCCAACCAACAAACAATTCAGAGCTTTCCTGCATGGACCTCAAGGTTCAGAAACAGTTTCATAAAAGAGCTACAAATACACTCAATCAGTCCATCAAGTGCTCTGTGTAGAGCTGTTGGTACTCGAATTACAATCACCTCACTGTAAAGCTGCACTACAGCTGTAATTACACAACCTGAGCCACTTTAGGAACCATCTGCACTATCTGCATAATATGTACATGTATATTGAACTTTTATATTCATGCTTTCATATTGTATATTTTTCATTGTTATTTATCATATTTTACTGTTATTTTTCATTTTATCGGAAAAATTGGGTTCATGAAGGTTTGCATATTTGATCTCATTGTCATATTGAATCTCATTGTATCATCAATAACAATAAAGGAATTAATTTCAGTTCAATTGAAGAAAAAGTGCTATTATGAACACGCTAAACTGCCACTCCTCTAAAACCCCCTTTTTAACTTTGATTCAATTGGAAACAGTGTTTCATCTCCTCTTTGCTGCATCAGCTCCCGACCTACTGTTTGACGTGCCATGTGCTCTGCATCTGCTGGGAATTTGAACATTTAAAACTCCCCGCAGCTGTCCTTTGGTCTCACTACCTTTTTTCTCTCTCCCCCAGACAACCTCCTGCTTGATTCTTTATGATTTATTATGCTTTTTGAATAAATTTTCTGAAAATTGCACGATTTTTGGTAGCCTGATGGGTTTTGTTTAATAATCAAACCCTAAAAAATACTATTCTTTATTATTTTAGTTTTGCATCAAACTAAATATTTAATTTTAATCTTGAATCTAATGTTTCTATTTCTCACTTTAATCTGCACTCCTCCTCAATAAGGCAGCAGATGACAGACTAGCAAGAACCGGGCAGTGCCTTTCACTCCTCACACTGCTGGCTCACTAAATGACACTGAGGTGACTGGAGGAACTGAAATGGACGACTGAGAAAGGTCAAATGGGGTTTGATGTCCACAATTAAATGTAGGATTTGCTGCTTTAGGGCTGACATTTGTTAATATTTGTGAAGTCTCATTAACGCAGCTCTCACCTATAGAGAACACAATTAATACTTCAGAGAACAGCATTGTGCTCAATTCTAGAAAAACAGAGAAACTTAAACCTTTAAAAAAATTACAGTTGGATCTGAAGAACTCTCTGCCTGTCATTATTGTTTAAAAATATCTTTTTTTCATTTTGGGAAAATTTTTTTTTGTTTTTTAAAAACACTCTGAATGAAATTTTAATCATTTTATAATCCTCCCTGTTATCCCATCTAGTAGGGTTGCAGCAGTAAAGTATTTTTTTACAAATTTAACAAAAATAAACATCAAGACAATATTTTGGTGAATTTTTTAACGCAGTTCAAGTTGTTGTTTTAGTGTCTTTTTAAATTTCTTTTCAGGACTGTACAATGGCTGGATGTAGATTCACTGTTATTATGTAATTGTCATATGTACAAATTAAAAAATGTTTCGAAAACTGGTTTTTCTTTTTTTTGTTCATCTGAGTTATGAGTTCACCCGTAACGTGACCCATAAATTGTGTTTTAATGTATTATGGTCTGCACTGTATAGAACGATTCCTGATGGACTTTCAGCTTCTTTATTTCTGCTCTACTCAGCTGATACTTTACTTGTTCCACTTTAGAGTTGCCCCTCATTTCAGACCCCCTTGTGTGTTTATTCAGGAGGATATGATGTGGTGGTCCCCACTTCTGCCTTTGATTTAGTGTTCTTGTTCCAGTCCTTCTCCCGGTCTCTGCCGGTGTTGAATCTCCATGTTTTTTCTTTTCTGTGTGGGTTTTACTCTTCAGGACAGCAGAAGACTTTTTTTTATCCCAGAGGGGAAAATTTTTGAGCAGCAGGAATGTGTGACCGTAGGACATTGTTAAATAGGGGCAGAAAATAATAAAGAGACCACACATGACAGCCATTGTTGTAATGGGGCACACACACATAAGACTTCTACAAATCAGAATAAATTCTTGATCAATAATAATGAATAGAAAGTGAGGCTGGGAGCCCGTGCTGATTACAGTGTATTGGTGCACCACCACTCAATGAACCACCTGGATTGTGATCCGAGTGCAGCGTGCAATTTGGGGACACCTCAGCACCACACTGAACAGTTTTAAGGTTTGGGGTGCCAATCCTTCCAAACCTCGAGACCTCTTGCAGTGGAGGGTCAGATTCGCCCTACCCAGGACAGAGAATTGCAGGTTACGAGCTTTACTCAGTGGGCCCGGGAGTGAAGTCACCTCTGGGGTTTATTGAAGTGCAGATCACTAGACTCACAGCCACCACCCACCCAAAAATGAAGCACACAATCAAATTCAGAACTCAACAGGGGCTACAAGAATTCGAATGATACCTCTGAATTAAAGAGGACTTCCCGTCTGGGGTCTTCACCTTTGAGACCATAAATCAGCACATGGCCCGGGGACACTTTGGAGACAGGATGTCTGTTGTGTGACAAAATCAGTGGCCTTCTTAATCACTTGTTTGTGATGTCGGTCAGTGAGAAACCTGGACCCACTTTCCCACTCATTTTAATGTTGTTAGTCACACAGTTTTTGTTCTTTATACTAAGATTCACTAAAAAACATTCATCATCCATCTTCTTAAACTGCTTATCCTGAGCAGGGGTCCGGGGGATCTAGGACAGCAAGCATTGGGCACAAGGTGTGAATAATCCACAGGACAGGATGCCACTCCATGGCAGGGTGAACACAGACACACACACACACTCACACCCACACCCACACGCAGGCCAGTCTAACATTGTCAATATTATGCTGTACTCCTCCATATTTTTCAGTGAAAGGTAAAAATTGACATTCTGTTGCTGAAATCTTCCAATATTAACATGAATGAACCAAAATGAAACACAGAACAGTAAATTATAAACATTTGAATGTTTGGTTGTCTCTACGTTATTGATTGAATTATTAATTAGCATTCCCTCAGAAATACTGGATTGATGGGGTGATTCTGGGAACCACAGAATAACTACGTCATTGTGCTTGTAAATCTTGTATAAACATCCATGTGCCTGTCTGTGCTTTCTGAAAAGGGAAGATGGGATGTTGCAGCGACTTGTTTTTAAAATTATAATTCTTTCTTAATCAGCGCTGTTATCACAGGGCCTAAATCCTCTTTTAGATCAGCTTCAGAGGATATTGGGGACACGAGCAAGGGTTTATAAGATTACACTGTAATATGGACAGGGTCCTCAGACAGCAACTCATTTTGACATATTTTCCTTGCTTAAGCAATTGCACAAGCAATTAAAAAAAAAATGTCATGTTCTATCATAAAACTTTTGGTATCAATCGAGGAATGCTAAAGCTTGACTGTATAACTTACTAGTGAGATGGCATCTGGAGAAATGTGTGCAGTTCTGTGCAGCACGCTACAAAAAAGACATAGCAGCACTTGACGCTCTGCTGAAGGACATATCATATTGACAGATTTTGACAGACTCGAGACTTATACCTGTCAATTATTCTGAGCAAAGAAGATAATGTGGAGATTTAATCCAGGTCTTTAAAATCGCTAAATTCTTTCAGTTTAAGGGAATCACGTGCTCAAGGACACACAAAATGATTAAAAGCCAAATGCAAAGAATTGTGGGACATGAACAAACTACCGAGACATTGAGTTGAGGAAGAAACCTGGAAAATGTTTAACACTAGAATTACCAGAGCCTACATAATAACTCTAAATCCGCCCCCTTAAATCCATTCGCACCCCTAAGTCAGCATCTTTTGTTCTGTAAATGGCAATAAAGACAAGACCCCCCCAAGAAACGTCCCAAAAAGTTCTCCCCTCATCCCTTGTTATCTGGCATAAAAGTGCTGGATTTTTAGATTTTTTAGATTTTCTGGAACTCTTTTTCATGTTGTTCCCTTTTCTAAATATTTTTTAAAAAACAGCATTTTCCATACTTTAGTAGTAAACAAAAATGTAGGCATAAACTACATAATTGTGGAAATTAGTAAAAGATCAAATAAACAAAAAAGATTAAAGGAAAAAAAAACAGCTTCCATGACATGCGGAAAGGGAATTTGTCTTGTAATCAAGAGTGCCCAGTTCAATCCCTCTCCTCCTGTTTTCTTTTTCATGTGGCTGCTCTTTTGTTAATATTACAGTACATATACACTTAGTTTATATCTGAACGGCGGTGTACATTTATAGGACTTATCAATTTTTTCCTTTTATTCTCTCATTCACAGTCCCCCATACATACTCCCTAGGGATCTGATCTTTTGTTTTTTTTGAAACTGGGGAAAAACTGTGTGTGACTGGTGTTTGGACTGGAGCTGGAAATTCTCTGATCGGAGGGGTCAATGCTGACCAAAGCTGGGGGAAACTCCTTCTTTTCTCACTGTCACTTTATTTTTTACTCCTTCTTTGGTGTTCCTGCTCATCTGAAAAAGTATACCATGGTTAAATGTCAAAAAAAACCAAAAACAGACACATAATATATGGAATTATTAATTTTATGACCTGTAAAGTTTTCAGAAAACATTTGGCACGGTGCAACATTATTAAATCATTCATACTCATTTACACACATCTTGGTTTAAAATGCTGTTTTTTTTCCCGTCCCCGTCCCACATGTTGCTGTATTGTGCGTTTTTTTTTGTACCCGGACAGAGGCAAGGGGTCGGGGAAGGTCAGTTCAGCGTATATCAATTATCAGATTCAAATGCCCCGTTCCACCCCCGCGGCCCGTCCTTCCTACATTTCACGACATTGTACCTGTTGCAATGAGCACTCTTCTCTTTATGCTGTGGTTTGTATTACATTAAAGGGGCCCTCCACTGACTCGTTATTTTCCCTGGAAAAAGCGGCTGTCTTGGGCGAAGCTTTCGATTTGCATCCCCCTTTTCTTTTTCCATCCCTTTTTCTATAGGATCGAGGGGAAGTTCCTCTGCAAGGTGAGCCATGATCAAAAGGAACACTGGGATAGTTTGGGAATGGTTGGGGGGAAATGGCTCCTCCGTTTGTCACATTTCTTTGTTCTCAGATTCTCATTTTATTTTGTCCTTAAATTGCTGGAGCAAACCTTTAAATTTGGGGGCATAATCTTGTGCCGTTCAGTTTTGGCCTGAAAAAACAACGCTATTCTTTCAAAAGTGGCAAGGAATTCTCTACATCCTCCTCTTCCTTATAGAGGGTTTTGGGAAATTTCCACCCACCCTGGTAGATCCTGCAGCCTCCCCCCTCTGTGTACATTGTTGGGACTTGGTGGTAACAAACCCCGGGGGTTTTTTGGGGACTTCCCCATCCCGCTGTACCTCACCCGCTCATAAGCTGTGCAAAATTCCACCTCGCTCTTGCTGTTTTCCCCTTTTTCTGCTGTGCTTGTAAAAATGCTGGAACATTCTTGTAAATGTCTGTGCCTCTTTAGACATTGCTTCTGATGACTCTGGGGACTGTGTCTTTGGGTCTTCACCCAACAATGAAGCGGGATTGGATGCGGAAAACCTTTTGGGTGCCATCTCTGTCTCTCTAAGATCTTCCAAGTCACGAGTCGATCCCCGCTGCCACCAAAACTGTCACAACCCTTCTGCTAAAGCAGATGGCCTGCTAATAGTTTGGGACTGCCAGGACTGAGGGGTAATAAGAGAGGGCGAGAGAGGCAGATGTTAAAAAATAGGTAATTTTATTATTCCATAATAGAGTGGGAGAAAAAAACAGTTCCTGTATAAGGATGCACAAAAAAGTATAAATAATCCTGTGACAAGACAAAATGTAATTATGAAGGAAAAAAGGTAAGACAAAAAATAGAAATTGGAAAACACAGAGGCTGTTACCCTAATATACACTGCTCACAAAAATTAAAGGAACACTTTCTTTATTGGGCCTGGCATGAAATCAATTAAACCTGTCCGATAATTTTCTGGTTGGTTAAGCAGCTGAGGTCATTGTTAATCACTTTCAGCTGTATTGGTGTTCATGGACTTAACGACAGGTGCACTAAAGTGGCAACAATTACAAACCCTCAAAACAGGACTGGTTTTACATGTGGAGGTCATTTCAAGTTTCTCCCCCTTGATCTTTTTGGCTGGTTTTTCCCCTCGTGCTAGTTTTGGCTTGAGTAATCATCTCTACTGGCAGTTTGAGGCGATTCCTTAACCTACGAAGTTGCTAGGGTTGTCCAACTTCTCAGGATAGCACATCCACACGTGCTGCAAGCAAGAAGGTTTAATGTCTCCAGCACAATCTCCAGAACATGGAAGAGATTTCAGGAGACTGGCTGTTATTCTCGGAGAGTTGGACAGGCGTGGAAGGTCCTCAACCCATCAGCAGGGCGATACCTGCTCCTTTGTGCAAGGCGGAACAGGCTGAGCACTGCTCGTGGCCTACAGGGGAAAGACCTCCAGAGGGCCACTGGTATGAATGTCTCTGCAAAAATCAGGAACAGACTTCTGAAGATGGCCTGAGGCCCGGCGTCCTGTAGTGGGCCTGTGCTCCTGCCCAGCACCAGTGAGCTCGACTGGCATTTGCTCAGAACACCAGGATTGGCAAGTCTGCCACTGCGCCCTGTACTTTTACAGGCGAGCAGGTTCACCCTGTGCAGCTGTGATAGGCGTGATAGACGTCAAGCAGACAGGTTTGGTGGTGGGTCAGTGATGGTCTGGGAGGCATATCCATGGAGAGGACGCACAGACATCTACTGCGTAGGAAATGGTGCTCTGACTGCCATAAGGTATCGAGATGAAATCCTTGAACCATTGTCAGACCCTACGCTGGTGCAGTAGGCCCTGATTTCCTCTAATGCCGACAATGCCGGCCTCATGTGCAGGTATGCAGGCAGTACCTGGAGGATGAAGGATTGAAAAATTGAAGGGCCCTTTCCCACGATCCCTGACTTAAACCCAATAGAACATCTGTGGGACATTATGTTTCCGGTCCATTAGGCGCCGCCAGGTTTGCTCCTCGACTGTACAACAGCTCAGGGATGCCCTCATACAGATCGGGGAGGAAATGCCACAGACACCATCCGTCGTCTCATTAGGAGCATGCCCGGCGTTGTCAAGCATGCATACAAGCTTGTGGAGGGCCCCACAAGATACTGAAAAGCATTTTGAGTAGCAGAAATTAAGTTTTTGAAAAATGGACTAGCCTGCACATCTTCATTTCACTCTGATTTTAGGGTGTCTACACAATTGAGCCCACTGTAGGCGAAAACTTTATTTCCATTAAAAGACTTGGCATCCTTTTGTTCCTAAGACATTGCCCTATCGTTATTTGTATAGATATCCAACTTCATGTGAGATCTGATGTATCTAATGTGTTTCTTTAAAGTGTTCCTTTAATTTTTGTGAGCAGTATATATACAGTCAATTCCAGTCCATGTAAGGGCATCAGCAACCCTAAAATAAAACAAAACTGGACTCTGTTTCAGTGCAGGTCAAAAGTACAACTCCTCAAAAATCTCAGGAGCCATTTTTGGTCCTCAGGAGCCTAACCCACTCCTTTACATCAAAAAAGCAGCTCAACGCCAGGCACCTATTAAGCCTGGAACTACCTAACCCTTCTTAATTCTCTCACGATCATTACATTGTGGGCACAAATGTCACCTCTACTTATAAAGCCTTTTTCCATTACCAGGGCTTGCCTAAACATAGGAGATAACATTTTCAAGCCTGCCAGAAATCCTACTCTTGAAGTATAATCAAAATATCTGACAACAAAATATACATAATTAAACAATAAGCAACAAAACAACAAAAATATTATACTAACCTCAAAGTTACTAAGATAAAAATGGAAACATTATGGTACACATACTCTACTAATCCAACTTGGACTCCTCCTGGTCTTTGACCTTCCCAGGCACCCGTGACTGTGTTTAGCTTAGCAACCTTTAAAACACCGGTTGATAAAAGTGGTTTTAACGTGGCTTGCACCGAAAACAAACAGTGGAATATCTAAAAAAAAATGAAACAAATGACCTGGGGTAAGTCCAAAAACCTTGTTAAAAGTAAAATATGTTTTCTTTCTTTCCATTGTAAACTCACTGGTATTTTGCTCATTGCAGTTCATACCTAAAACTTACTGAGAGTCTTGCCCCAGTATCTATCTGTACTATAGTGTATTAAACGTCACAGTGTTTTTTCACCTCCTCTTTGCTCGAAGCTGTTGACTTGTTGCTTC
Source organism: Polypterus senegalus (assembly GCF_016835505.1). Taxonomy (NCBI): domain Eukaryota; kingdom Metazoa; phylum Chordata; class Cladistia; order Polypteriformes; family Polypteridae; genus Polypterus; species Polypterus senegalus. The sequence goes on from NW_024384518.1 coordinate 17,318, forward strand.
TGCCGCTGTGTGATCTGCATTTCATGCAGTGCTTGAATGTTTAAAAGCCTGTACAGCACCTGAATATTCAATCTCTATTGCTGTTCCGTTATTTCCCTGAGTTATATTTTCAGATTGTTTTCACTAATGTGATCTTTACTCTCATTTTGAGACTTTCACATTTTCCTACTTCCATTATCTCTAACCTTCTGCATGTGTATCACAGGACTTCCATGTGAAGGTTGTAAGTATGATGTGACTTGTCCGTCACATGGGAAGTGAAAGTGTCTCTGTCTCTCTTCAAAAGATCAGGTCTCATCCGGGAAAAGTCTTGTCTCGTCACAAGTTTTTTTATAATAGAGGGGTATATATGTATACTGTATATGTTGTCACAAACTCGAACAAAGAGCCATAGCAAGTTTTGGGCATCCACCCATATCGATGTAACCTGGCTCAAAATAGAAAAAACAAGGGATAGCACTGGTGTGCACAGATCAGAGTCCAAAACAGAACTGCACTCCTCCTGAAGGTAATGAGGTTTTATAGAGTTTTGGGGGATGTGATGTCGTCCTCTGTGCCGGACAGTTAGTGATGTTGTCCTCGAGGCCAAGACAGTGACGTCCCCCAGAGCTGGGACAGGAAGGGATGTGTTCAGAGTTAAGGCACTGCAACTTGGTGGGATGTCTCAGGAAAGGTTTGCAGAGAATTCAGAAAGAAAATTAGTGCACCACGCCCCTGGTCGGATGAGTCAGTACTATTCTCTAAGCCCTTTAGCTGCCACCTACTCACATGTGTGAGTATATATATCACTTTTCATTTATAAATCCTAATCAATATGAATTATAAGCACATGCATGTTCCTACAGTCACCTGACTCCCCCAGAATTTCACCTGCTTGAATATGCAAATCAATATAAATAACTCCTTCCATTTCGTGTTTTGTTAAAAGATAATGGCATAAGGTCAGGACAGGTTAGGGAGCATTCACTGCTACAGTGCATTGCCACTCCCACCACACAATCCAGTCTTCATCTCAGGTCACTGGATAACATCCATGTCTCGCAACTATATAGCAATACAGGAAGCACCAGGACTCTAAAGACTTGGACCTTCATCCTTTGCACATATATCGGGAGAGCCACACACCCCTTTCCAGTGACCTCATGACCCCCCCATGCTCCCCCAATTTGTCTACTGACTTCATAGGAAAAGTCACGAGAGACATGACTGTCACTGCTGAGGTATCGATGTGGTTGACATTGTCTCCGCAAAACAGACACACTGCTAATGGCTGTGCCCAAAAGGTCAACAAAGGCCTGGACCTTTGGTTTTTACCCAGGACACTCATAAGCCCAGACACTCAGTCTTCCAGAGTCCTGATCAGAACCTTGATTCATTACACAAAGATCACAGCAAAGGCAAGATAAGTTAATCTTTCTTCACCAACAGATGCCCCAGCCACTATACCCCATGACCCTGCCTAACACTCAGTCCATGCAACTATTGAACAAAGTAGAAGATCCCCCTGACAAACTCCAGAATCAACGGGGAAAAAATGCAGAGGTTCTGCCCCCACTCTGCACGGTACTCAGAGTACCAGTGAACAGACTGGCCATGACATCCAGCAACTTTGTGGGGATCCCAAAGTCTCAGGTTTTCCCCAGAAAGCAACTTGAGTAACTCGAACAAGTCAACTGAATGCATTAAGAATATTGTCAACAGTTGCAAATAAACTCTGCCGATATTAACGTTTGCGCTCAATGAGAACACACAGTGCTAGAACTCAATGGTAGACTTCTTAGGTGTGAAACTACATTGCTCTGGTCAATGGTAGGTGAGCAAATGATCATGGATTCGATAAAGGCTAACCCTAGGGAGGACCTTACCTGGGAAAGAGCAGGTTATCCCCCTGTAGTTTCCACAATCAGGTGATCACCCTTCCCTTTCAAGATAGGGACAACAAAGCCCATTTTTTATTCAGCTGGGATGATGCCAGTCTCCCAAATGGAAACAAAGATTGCTTGCAATACCAGGTGGACAGCCTTTATCACCAGCCTGGAAGTTCACCTCGGATACCACAGATCCTGCAGCCATCACTACTATCAGCTGGTTCACTACTTGTGCAATCTCAGTGAGATTGGGTGGTTCACAACTAATTGGACGATCGCCTCAAGAACCGTGGACCCAGAGATGTCCAATGTCCTAGCTGAAGTATTGGCTTTAAACAGTTGCTCAAAGTAGCCAGTCCAGCGGGTCACAACTGCAGCGTTATCCATTACCTGCCCTGACTACAACTCTCGAGAATCAGATTTGGATGTGTTTAATGCTTCAATTCCTCTGTAAGCAAGATGTGGGTCACTAGACCACAGATGGTGTGTCACTTGTTCACAGATTCACAAACTGACCACTTATATAGACTCTGCAGTTCTGTAGGACCAACCAGTGTCTGCCCATGAGGATATGATTGACCTCTTTCACCACACCATCAGTATTGGAGTACCAAGTTCAATGATGCGGCTCAGGGTGCTGGAAACATGGATCCAGTAATCTGCAACCACTGACCTTTTGCAAAGACCTTTTTACATCTTGCCTGAAGAAGGGGCTGAGTTGCCTCAAAGCTTACTATTGTATCTTTTAGTTAGCCAATAAAAGGTGTCATTTTGCTTGGCTTTCCTCTGCATCAGTGATTTAGATAGGAATATAAGTAACAAGTTGGTTAAGTTTGCAGATGATACCAAAATAGGTGGATTAGCAGATAATTTGGAATCTGTTATATCATTACAGAATTGGGCAGATTTGTGGCAGATGAAATTTAATGTCAGTAAATGTAAGTATCATACATAGAAAGTAAAAATGTTAGGTTTGAATACACAATGGAGGTCGGAAAATCGAGAGTACACCTTATGAGAAGGATTTAGAGTCATAGTGGACTCTAAGCTATCGACTTCCCAACAGTGTTCAGAAGCCATTCAGAAGGCTAACAGAATGTCAGGTTATATAGCTTTTGATCTGTGGAGTACAAGTCACAGGAGGTTCTGCTCAACCTTTATAATGCACTGGTGAGGCCTCATCTTGAGTACTGTGTGCAGTTTTGGTCTCAGGCTACAAAAGGACATAGCAGCACTAGAAAAGGTCCAGAGAAGAGCGACTACGCTGATTCCAGGTCTACAGGGATAGAATTATGAGGAAAGATTAAAAGAGCTGAGCCTTTACAGTTTAAGCAAAAGAAGATTAAGAGGTGACATGATTGAAGTGTTTAAAATTATGAAGGGAATCCAGTGGATCCGAGACTGTTATTTTAAAATGAGTTCATCAAGAACACAGGGACAGTTGGAAACTTGTTAGGGTAAATTTCACTTTAAACATTTGGAAATTTTTCTTTACAAAAGAATGCTAGACACTTGGAATAAGCTACCAAGTAGTGGTAGACAGTAAGACTTTAGGGACTTTCAAAAGTCAACTTGATATTTTTTTGGTAGAAATAAGTGAATAGGACTGGGGAGCTTTGTTGGGCTGAATGGCCTGTTCTCGTCTGGAGTGTTCTAATGTTCTAATGACAGCACCACATCAGTTTCAATTCCCAACAAGCTGACCTCATTGGCTCTCCGGCAGTTTTGTCTATTAGGGATGAGGCTTCCAATGGCTTCACAATGTTAGCAGCCTTTCTTCCTTCGGGTGGCTGCAGCAGGATTACTCCACAGAGAGCAGAAAGGAGTCCTGTCTGCTGTTTCAGAGCTGTGTGAAGTTTTTTTAATGGTGGCTGGAGTGTGAATCCTGTCACCAACTTTTAGATTTTTCCTGCAAGCTGGAGAACCACTTGCAGGGCTGGATGCAATTAACATCAGTGGAATGGTGAGGATGAGGGAGTAGAGCTGGCGGAGGTGGATGAGTTTAAATACTTGGAATCAACAGTACAGAGCAATGGGGATTGTGGAAGACAGATGAAGAAGAGGTGCAGGCAGGGTTGGAGTGGGTGGGGAAGAGTGTCAGGAGTGATTTGTGACAGGCGGGTATCAGCAAGAGTAAAAGGGGAAGGCATACAGGATGATTGCTATGTTATATGGGTTGGAGGCGGTGGCACTGACCAGAAAGCAGGAGACAGAGCTGGAGGTGGCAGAGTTAAAGATGCTAAGATTTGCATTGGGTGTGACGAGGATGGACAGGAATGGAAATGAGGACATTAGAGGTCAGCTCAAGTTGGGCGGTTGGGAGGCAAAGTCAGAGGCGAGATGGCGTTGGTTTGGACATGTGAGAGGAGATGCTGGGTATATTGGGAGAAGGATGCTAAGGCTGGGAGCTGCCAGGGAAGAGGAGAAGAGGAAGGCCCCTAAGAGCAAGTTTATGGATGTGGTCAGAGAGGACATGCAGGTGATGGGGTGACAGAGCAAGATGAAGAGGATGAAAGATATGGAAGAAGATAATCCATTGTGGCACCCTACGGGAGCAGCTGAAAGAAGAAGAGTCCATAAGAGGCTTACCTTCAAGTAGAATGACAAAAAAAACAGTAAGAAGGAAAAAAAGTGGATATTTCTTCTAAGGCAAATGAATTGTTTAAAAAAGAAAACAATTAAGATAATTTTAATAAGTCTATTATTGAATCAGATGTGACATTTGCATTTTTCAGTCTGTGTTACATGGATGATGAATGTTGTTTAGGGAATCTTAGTATGAAGAATAAAAACTGTGTGACTAACAGCATTAAAATGAGCAGTGAAAGTGGGGGTCCGCAGCAGCCTCCTGTCACTGACCACCATCACAAACAAATGGCAAAGAAGGCCAATTCCATTCTGTTACACAGCAGCCATCCTCTGTCCCCAACATGTCACTTGTGGCCATCAAGCTGCTGGTTTAGGGTGTCAAAGGTGAAGACCCCCAGACTGAAGTCCTGTTTTATCTCAGAGCCTTCTGAATTCTAGTAGCTGCAGGAGTCCTGCGGAGTTCTGAATTATTATTGTGTGCTCTTCGTTATTATTGTTCAAGAATCGTTATTCTGATTTGTAGAAGTCGTATGGCATGTGTGCTGATTACAACAATGGCTGTCATGTGTGGTCTCTTTTATTATTCTCTTCTCCCTATTTAACAATGTCCTTCGTGCCACACATTCCTGCTGCTCACAAATTTCCCTCTGGGATAATAAAAGTCTTCTGCCATCCTGAAGAGTAAAAGCCACACATGCAAAGAGAGAACATGGAGATTCAACACCAGCAGTGACCGGCGAAGGACTGGAGCAAGAACACTAAATCAAAAGGGCAGAAATGCGGACCACCACATCATAATACCTCCTGAATAAACACACAAGGGGGTCTGAAATGAGGGGGCAACTCTTAAAGTGGAACAAGTAAAGCATCAGCTGAGCAGAGCAGAAATAAAGGAGCTGAGAGTCTTATTCAGTGCAGACCATAATACCTTCAAACACAATTTATGGGTCATGTTTATACCTCACATGAAAAATAAAGAAATAAACTCATGTTTTCATAAATTGTTTTGTTTTTTATTTTACAAAATATTCTGTTTTATTTCACATATTTCACCTGCTTGCTGTTGACATCACCACAGACGACCATTTTGTCTCCTCAATTCCAACATTAAGGGATGAAGCAGACATGGAGTGGACAATCCAGAGCCCCAAACCTCCACCAAAGCACTGGGTGCTCGTCCATCACAGGTCACGGGAGAACACGAGAACTGCAGACATTCATCAGGCTGCTTTGGACCGGAGAGGCCGCCGTGAAGACTCTGCATGGACACATTGAATGGTCAGTCGCTCATCGGCCTTTTGATTCTCAGCGCTGGCTTTACGTCTTCATGGATTATTGATGTGTTTTATTGTGTGCCGTGGATTGTTATATTGTAGGAGCTGAACTTGAACTCTGGTTCGAGGTGCTATGTGGAAGAATAAATTTAGGATAGCATAGCATTCATCTTAAACAAATAGCATAAAGGATTAATAAATGTCAGAAACCTTGGCTGGCATATCAAGAAACCAGATAAAGGTGAAGTGAGCAACAAAATGTACTGAAAGATTACAAAGAAGTGACAGCGAAATCAGCAGATGTCCTGTAAAACAATCAGAATGGACAGTTTTGATATGCACAGACATTTCCAGGGTGGTGGCTCAACTCAAAGTTATAAGAAGAACCAGAAGATAATATAATAGACTTATTTTATATAAGTCATTTGGGTGTAAACCAATGAACCCATCAGAGTAAAAGTATCCATTGATTGACACCGTATGTAAATTCAACAGTTTATAAAATGAACTTCTGTTCTTTGTTTCTCTGACCATTCTGACTACTTTTACTGAATGCTCCGTCTAAGGCATGTTGCTGAGGAGTAATTAAAAGATACCATGAAGAGCTTTTTTCCTGCCTGATAAATGATTGGTTCTGTTATGTGAGGTTTCTTTAATTTAATAAGATGTTAAATTTCTACCACACTTAGCATGTAATGCAGTTGAACTGTTTAAAGGAACTCAGCTTCATGATTTGCTGGGTCTGTGCTGAGTCTCATATTCTGCTGAGCTTATACTTAAAGGCTGAAGGTGTTATTTTGATATTCGCTATGATAAAGGTGTGAATTACTAAGAAAAGGCATTTAAGTGACTTTATAACAAGAAAGGTAAAAAACAAGCCTTGGTAGAAGAGGAGAAAGTCATCTTTAAAGTGTGCTGCTTGCTTTGTTGTGCTGCTCAGGCTAAGTTTCCTGTTGACAGACCCGCCTGAACAGAAGGAAACATAAAGTCACCCAAAGGGCTGAGAACGACATGGACGTGCCTGTCGTGTGCGGAGTGAACTTTTAAAAACACCTAAACAGTCACAGACTCCTGAGTTAACAGGACGGTCAATCAGCCGAGTGGGCCGCGTGACCATCTAAGGTCTCGATGTTTTGTGACGTCCTGTTAGCAACTGGATAAACCAATCAGGTTAACATTGACATTTAATTATGTGGCTGACACTTTTATCCAAAGTGACTTACAACATTTCAGATAAAATTGGCTGCTTTTCTTTTCTTAGTCCAGTTGGTGCTCAGATGGGTGAAGTGACTTACTGAGGGGCACACAGCGTCAGTGGGGGGATTTGAAGCCACAGCCTCAGGGTTTGAAGTCCAAAGCCTTAAAGGCTTTCTGATTATGCGATGAAGTCCTTGGCATTGGGATCTGATGAATAAAGAGTGTGAAGAGAGTGAGACAGGCGGCCCTCCTTTGTAACGCTCGCTAATAAGGTGCTTGTGCTCCTACTGAGAGACGGAGATGATAAAGAAGACTGACTGACGCTTTTCTCCTGCCTGAGTTTTATTGGCTAAACTAGACACCCAGAGTGGGGTGCTGGTACATTTTTTAAACAATAAATCACAATAATTTTTATTATTTACTGATAATGAAAATGTAATGACAGTGAATATTGCATCCAGTCTTGTACAATTACTTAAATCTGCTAAAGAGACAACATGAACCACATTAATGAAATAAAAAAAAAATTCTGCATGAATATTTTATGCTAAATGTGTAGTAAACCTACAAATGTCAGTCAAAAGAAGTAAATCATACTTTTAATTGTAGACATCAAACCTCATTTTACCTTTTCAGTCATCAATTTCACTTTCGTACAGTCGCCTCAGTAAAAGTGTGAGGAGTGAAGGCCGACTGCTCCGTCTGCACTCGAGGAGTGAAGGCCGACTGCATCATACTTTTAATTGTAGACATCAAACCTCATTTTACCTTTTCAGTCATCAATTTCACTTTCGTACAGTCGCCTCAGTAAAAGTGTGAGGAGTGAAGGCCGACTGTCTCCGTCTGTCATCTGCTGCCTTATTGAGGAGGAGTGCAGATTAAAGTGCAGGAATAGGAAACATGAACTTCAAGATTGAAATGTAAACTAAAATAAGAAAGGATCAAGTATTGTGTAGGATTTCATTATTAAACAAATCACAGTTTTGTTGCTGAACAGAATTTCAGCCGTCGTCTGAGCTCTGCTGTGGAGTATTGAGCTGTGAAATCTGAAAGTCTCTGTAAATTGTAACTCCAGATGTTAAAAGATCTTTATATTTACAGATTTTAGGTAATATTCAATAAAATACTTAGGAAGTTATGATAAAATAAATAATTCTGTCCCAAAATAATGGAAAATACAAAAATTATTTTACAAGTCACCACGAAACCCTGAAGTGTTTATATGAATTGCCAGGAGTCTCCTACATTTTCAGTTCTGTTTATTACACATTCAAATAAGATTTTTTATCAAAATAATTGTGTTGAAATAAGTAATACTCAAAACAGTCCACAGTTTACATGAATAGAGTACAATTTTAACAAAAAAAGCCTTAAAAATAATACAGCGAATATAAAATGATTGTATTGTTAAGAAATATGTCTGAGTATTACACTGCTACTATGAAAAATGAAAAAAAGGATTATTGTAAAAATAGTTTAAAATATCTAAAACAGACACTTTTGCATTTTTTATCTTTAATGTTTACAGTAACTTGAGCACTGAAGAAGCTGAGCTAAATATTTTAAATGTCAGGATGATTTTCAGTGCTTTTCGGAACCAGGAATAAAGAAAAGCGTAAAGAATCGGATTAACACCAAAGCTCACTTCACTTAGCAACGATAAGACATTTGCAATGATATTTCTGATTAGGTTATTACCACCAGAATAAAAATTGAAAATATAGGAAGGCAGCCAGCAGATAATAAAAGCCCCCACGACTACTCCTAATGTTTTTGCAGCTTTTCTTTCAGACGGTTTTGATATTTTTCTGTCACTCACCTCCTCAGTTTGTCTCTTTTCTATCATACAGTTGATGGCTCTTGAATGGCTTCTTGCAACCACAAATATTCTGATATAAAAACCAATCATTAGTGAATAAGGAATGAAAAAAGTTATGAATACAAAAAAAATGTTAATTTCATAATAATACGTGTATGCTCCACAAACTTGTTCACAACGCTCTGTTTCAATATAACTGAAACATAAAAGTACGACTGTAATTAAAAGTACAAACAGCCACACTACAGCAATGCTGACCTTTGCAACACTCAAAGTTATTTTCGAGCTGTAAAAGAAAGGATGGCAGACAGCAATGTAGCGATCAATGGATATTAAAACCACATTATAGATCACAACTATACTGAGAATATTTGCAAGTGCCTGATACAAATAACAATAAATAACTCCAAAGTACCAGCAAGTTTCAATCAGGAAAACCAAAGAAAAGGGCATCACAAAGAAACCTGTTAAGAAATCGGCCGCTGCGAGTGAAAGGATCAGAAGATTAGTTTCCGTGTGCAGCTGAACAAAATGAGAAATAGAAATGATGACAAGAAGATTTCCAAAGACTGTCAAGAAAAATAAAATACATGAGAAAGTGTAATAAAGTCCATAAACTTCTGTTTCAAATATCAGTTTATCACAAGATGCATTACTGTGAGGAAGGCAACGGCCAGTTTTGAGTCCATTCAAGTCCATGTCTGTCAGTGGATGATGCCATCCTGACTGAGCCGTCCTGCCTGCACACTGAGATGTTTATACACTGAGGCCCTGCGACTGCCATATTCTCTCTGCTGACGTAATTCACATGAGGCGTCTCTCTGCTGTGTGTGCTTCACAAATTCTCTCAGGATGTTTGTTTGTTCATTTCAGTTCTACTCACTAATGAGTTCATCAAATCTCTGATGTCTTCATTATATTTGTTTGTCAGGAGCCGCTCAGGGCTGCGGTGGTCTCTCCTCACAGCTCCACAGTGGTCAGCTGCTGGCTCTCTGCAGTTTCCTTCTTCTCCTCTGTCTGCTGTTTTTGTTTTTTTGTTCTCAGTCACTTTGACTTTCTTTCCTCATCACAGCGAGCAGCACATTAAATCAGCAGGTTCAGATGAGCTGAGGTTGTGCCCAGTGGTGGTCTGACACTCCATCCTGTCCTGTGCTGCTCAGAGCCCCTCTGACTCCTGCATGGAGTGTGTTGGACCACCCTGTGCTCATGAGAGGCCCTCACACACACACACACAGTGTACAGTAACAGCTGTGTGTTTTTGTCTTTTCCGGACCCTCACATTAAATTCCAGACAGTATTCCCCCCGTTGCTCTCTGTCAGTCTGACGTTGTGCTGATTGTCTTTGTCTGATTTTCTGGACGTCTTTCTTTTCATAAATTATCAGACACACAACATGCATTTCTCTGTGGCAGTTGCAGGTAAACTCTCAGAATTCCAATGCAGCAGCGCTAACTGAGGTGCTTTTTTATCTTGAAGACATTAGGAGGTATTTTCTGCAAAAATGAAAATGAAAAAGTCTGTTTTGCAATTTCATTTTCAAAGTCTGCACCCAAAAATGTTGCTAAAATAAAAATGAAAATGAAATACCCCACATTGGCAATTTAATTTTCAGCCTGGACAGCAATGAAACTTCAAAAATGAAAAGTAAAACGCATTTCCAGTTTAAATTTTCATTTTCAAGTTCTCAATGGGCGTCCATGGGCGGGGCTTTGCACCTTGATTTCCCATGATTCTTTGTCCTTCGTCGCTATAGAGCCCCGTTGATTGATAGAATACTCCTCACTTCAAATGTGTTTAATTGATGTGATTTTGATCTTTTCATCCCATACTGTGAGCTTCAAAGAGAAACCCTCTTGCAAAATCCGAAGACCACCCATAATTGTAGTTCTGAAATACTTCATGTGCTATTTAATTGCAATATTTAACAAGACAGAAATTAGCCTTAATTTATTATATCATAATTTACATTTATTTACACTGAGGTATAAACGGGACACTTTGTATTTTTGTAGTATCATGGTGTAGCATCAGCGCAGAGAAGCCGTACAATAAAAATTACGAGAGGACCACCATCTCCAACATACAAGTTCAATTTCTATTGAATTGGCAGCAGCTGTTCGATGATGACAGACGTACGACTTTACAGGAGTTTGTGTGTGTCGTGTTGTTGTCATTCGCTCCTTATCATCACAGACAGTGAAGTGGTCCTCACCACACAAGAGTTCATACGTGACACACAGGTGGTCTGTTAATACAAACTTCACATGAGGTCCCCTCGTCTCTCCTTGTGTCAATGAAGCACCCTGTAGTGTCACTAGTCACTTTTTTTATGTTATTTATCTGCATAGTACTGTACTATGTAGTGTGGGGGAAAGCAGGTGAGCTGACTTTAGGTCATAAACCAGCTTTGTCCAGGGAGCCCACCCATTGTCAAATACTCTCACGTCTTCACAAGAACTAAACATGTTAGGTTGGAATTCACAACATCAGGTCTGAAACATAAAAGTTCTGTATATGAGAAAGACTTTGGTGTTATAATGGAATCATCATTATCAAATTCCAGAGTGTTCAGAAGCCATTAAGACAGTTAAGGGAATGTGAGGTTATATATCACTCTGATGTGTAGAGCAGATTTCTAAACTGTCGGCCCACAGATCAGCACCAGTCCATATGAAATTGTTTCTGTGCTCAGAACAGCACAGACCATTAAATCAACCTAAATAAAACTTTCTGTCTGTTCTGTTTACCCAGTTGCTATTTCTCTGTTATTCCAACATATGGTGCTTCACAAGCATTTATAGAAATACAATGCATCACATATTTGTCATTCCAACACCATATGGCATATAAGAGAGACATACTGTATGAAGAGTCTTTCTGTGTTTCTGTGTATCTGCGTGTCTGTCAGGTTGCTATAACTCTGCTATAAGACGTTTGGTATGGGACTCATGTCAAAGTAGGGCTAATGGTTGTGATGCGCCATCTGTTGAAATGACAAATGCAGTGTACTTTCTTGCTTCCTGAAATACAAAAATGCATTCCATTAGATGGTGCAATGAAAATGTTAACACCAAATATGTCAAACAGAGAGTAACTGCCGGACGGACAAAAACAGGCATCTGTATCTGAAGAGGAATAGCTTCCACGAGGGAAAGAGATTAAATGCATAAATGTACGATGATACAGGGCGAAACACCCACAGCTAAGGAAGTCTGGCATAAAACAAATCAATATGTGATGCATCAGACCTGGGATGATGATTTTCCTAAGGAAATGGATGTGCAAATTATTAAGGAAATACAATTGGATTTGTTCAGAGTCTCAGAGAACTCACCCATCAAACTGCCTAACCCCACTGGCCATTCCACAACGGACTCAGTAGTGGGCCAGCCAATCCAATGAAAGGGCCATCTATGTGACAAGTTCAGTGCTCCTCCATCAGAGCTGATGTTTCCTAGGTAGGCAGACAACTGGGCAGTGGCACCCAGTGCCACATACGAGTAACGAAAAGAAACAGATTAGGTGAGGGTTAGCAAACAAATTATAACTAACATATTACTTATGTTTCAGTCCTGTGGCAGACGGCTGGGGCCCATGCCTGGCTTGGGCGGCCCTGCAGCTTATGTTCGGGGGAGCAAGCATGGGAGACCCAATACCTCCCGGACGTAGATGGCAGGCTCCCTGGGTTACAGTGGTGCCTGGGACTCCCGCATGGCTTCATGGGAGTTCGAGTTTGGTGCAGTCCTGTTGGGTTCCACAAGCGCGCCACACCTGGAAGTGCAGCGAGTGTTGGCAATCAAGCATCTAGAGCACTTTCGGGTGCCTAATAAATGGAGTCAGCGACCACCACTCAGGAGCCAGAGTCGGGAGGGATGACCAAGCTACCTACGAGGTGGAGGATAATACTTTAGTTTATTGGTGATTTGGTGTCTGCTGTGCGTGGGATTGTGTATTGCCTGAGAGACACTGGGAAGATGTGCGCCCACAGGTAAAGGAAGAATAAACTGTTTCTTTTATTTATACCCGTGCCTCTGGTGTCAGTCTGTGTCAGGTCAGCTGTGGTGGCGTCTATTTCACAGTGCTAATAACTAACAACCGAGATGCAGTCTGTACAGTTAATCAGCAGTTCTAGTCGAGGAGTGCTAAACTGAAGTAGTGAGTCTTCAGTCGGGATCTGAAAGCTGAAAGCGGGTCATCTCTTATAGTATCAAACCACTCCACAGTTTAGGGGCCATGTAACTAAAGGCTCAATCTCCTACTGTTATTTTATTAATCCTTGGAGACATAAGCAGACTAGTATCTTGAAATCATAATGCGCATTCTGGCTGATTAGTCATAATAAATTCAGATAAGTAAGCTGGACTTTGGCCATTTAACACTAGAATTACCAGAGCCTACGAAAAAACTTGTAGATCTGTTCCAGCTTAATTGCTTCACACCTCTCCATCAGCGTCTTTTGTCCTGTAAATGTGTCGATAAGCAGAAGGCAGCCTACTATCACATCCCTCACCACCACACAGTTTTCTCAGCTCAAGTTTGTTTACCTGCGTGTCAGTTGCTTAGAGTTGTATAGAGTGAGAGTAAAGCAAAATGACACCTTTTATGAATACTATAATGTTATTTGGAACACTTGCATTTCATGTGTGTTCGCGTCTAACAATCTATGTACAGTAAACACATCGTTAAAACAGAATTTTTTCATGTCTTATTAATAATTGACAAAATGTAGACAAGAAGTGTATAATGTGTGAAGCCTGAATTCCAAATATCAAATAAACACTTTCACAAAAGGTACAAATATAACATAAGCAAGTGTGCTTCTATTCAAGAATAAAACTGCAGAAAAAGAACCTGCGTTAGGGTGCGACATTGACATGTATTGCTACAACTGCTTCGGTGGTGCAACGGTATCAACTGTTTACTGGTAATCAGAACTTCATGGGTTTGATCCCGGATGAGTCCATTTTGAGAGTGAGATGCTCATATTCTTACTATTTTAGAATAAAACATACATTTGATTCCAGTCTGTAACAGCGGTTGTAATTTATGATACTTGTAAAGGTTAGCTTTGTTTTTGTTTTTTAATTCAGTTTTATTCTGTCAGTCGAGCTCACGATCACATAGGCAGCTATAACAGAGGTGAACGCAGATCATGACTACGGTTCTACATCGAGCAGAATGCACGTACACTTTTGCCATCACAGTACTTTGTATATGGACATGGGAAGCTCTGTACTCTACTTGTGACTTTACGCTGTAGGAGTAAACTAAATAAAGGTAAATACTGTAGGTAAAAACATTCGATCAGGCTCCATACTACAAAGGACGGTGTATGTAAGGGACGGTGCAAGTGCCCAAAACATTAACTTTATAAAATCCAGATCGAATGTTATTTACCTATTTACCTTGAGTTATTTACTTACTTCCTACAGCATAAAGTTACAAGTAGACTGCAGAGGGTATGCTCAAAAAATACGTGTAATGCCACGAAAAGTGCCTGCTGACACTTTAGTGCACAAGCAATGATCGAGAATGCAGTTAGACTTTTTTAAACACTAGGCGTGTAGAGTCACTTCTGTACTGAAGAGTCTATAGCTGCAGGTGGAAGATGTTGTCGCTGTACTTTGTATGTAAGAGCCAAATCGAATGTTATTTATCTATTTACCTTTATTTATTTATTTACTTCCTACAGCATAAAATCATAAGTAGAGTGCAGAGCTTCCCATATAAATATACAAAAGTACAGCAATGGCAAAAGTGCATTCTTGCTTCAATGTAGAACCATCATCATGAACTGAGTTGACCTCTGTTATAGCGTGTCTATGTGAAAACAGCAGTCTCAAATGCGGGGGTTTGGGAATGGGGGTGTTGGGATCGTGAACGCGGCTAAGAGAATAAAACTGAATAAAAAAAAAAAAAACAAAGCTAACCTTTACAAGTATACATTTACATCAGCTGTTACAAACTGGTTTCAAATGTATGTTTTTATTCTAAAATAGTAAGAATATGAGCAGCTCACTTCTCAAAACTGACTCGTCCAGGATCGAACCATGAAGTTTTGATTACCAGTCAACAATTAATACTGTTGCACCACTGAAGCGGTCGTAGCAAATGCGTGTCAATGTCACCTCTACTAGGGTTCTTTTCTGCAGTTATAATCCTGAATGGAGCGTACTTGTTCTGTTATATTTGTACCTTTTGTGAAAGTGTTTCTTTGATATTTGGAATTAGGCTTACACATTATGCACTTCATGTCTACATTTTGTCAATTATTACTAAAACGTGAAAACATTTCTGTTTTAACAATGTGTTTACATAGATCGTTGTAGACACAGAACACACATGAAATGCAAGTGTTCCAAATAACGATATAGTATTTATAAAAAGTGTCATTTTGCTTGACTTCTCTCTCTATACAACTCTAAGCAACTGACACACAGGTAAACAAACTTGAGCTGAGAAACTGTCGGTGGTGAGGGATGTGATACAGGCTGCTTGCTGTTTGCTTCTTATCCACAGATTTACAGGACAAAAGACGCTGATGGAGAGGTGCAAAGCGATTTAAACTGGGACAGATCTATATGTTTTTTTGTAGGCTCTGAATATTCTATTGTTAACAATATCACACAACCCCCGTTCTTTTACCTTCTCACCTTTACTCAACTGAATTTTGCAATTCCCTTATGTCCTTTTTAAATGAAAAAATCCAGAAGATTCTTCAGTCTCTCTATATACGGATTCCTTCAGTACTTCATTTGAATTTCACCCACCCACTCACTCATTTTCCTCTTTTCAGCTTCCTACCTTCTTAGAAATTCCAGATCTTGTCTGTAAGTCTAAGCCATCTACCTGTCAACTGGACCCCACTCTACTGTTCTGGTCAAAGCCTGTCTCCCCTCTTTGGTCCCTCTTATTTCTGCTATAATCCACTCTTCTCTCACTACTGGTCATGTTTCTTCATTTTTTAAAATTGCTGCAATAAACCAAATTCTGAAAAAACTTGGTGCAGATTCGACTAATTTCAGTAATTTTCATCCTATTTCTAATCTACCCTTCATTTCTAAAATTCTTGAAAAAAAAGTGGCTATTCAACTTCATTCTCATTTATCTCAAAATAATCTGTATGAACAGTTCCAGTCTGGTTTTGTCCCTCCATAGTACAAAAGCGGCACTTATAAAATGACTAATGACCTCCTTATGGCAGCTGATTCTGGTTTAATTCTATTCTCATTCTCCTTAATCTGAGTGCAGCCTTCGACACTATTTGTCACAATACTCTTCTTAACAGATTATCTTGATTGGCATTACCCACACTCCACTAGATTGGTTCAGATCCTACCTCTCAGGCCGCACTCAGTTTGTTCAGCTTAAAACTTTCACATCCCAACAACCCACAGCTGTTACTTCACGTGGGCTCTGTCCTTGGGCCCTCCTTTTCATTATTTATCCCTTCCCTTTGGTAATATCTTTTGTAAATATAACATTAACTTCCACTTTTATGCTGATGACCCCCAGCTCTATCTCACTAGCGAACCGGACTGCTTCCTTTTCACCCTCCTCACTTATTGATTGCATAGCAGAATTCAAATCCAGGTTTTCTTCAAATTTTCTTAAATTAAATAACAAGTGACAAAACTGAGGTTCTCCTCATTGGTACAAAATCAACATTATCCAAAACTGATCACTTTTCCTTTGTTATTGATAATTCCTCTGTCTCCCCTTCCCCACAGGCATCATCCTTGACAGTACTTTGTCCTTTCAGTCCCACATCAATAACATCTCCCGGTCTCCATATTTCCATTTCGTAACATTAATCTATATTCTCCCATCCCTCACTCCCACCCACTGCCATCCTTGTTCATAGCTCTGTCACTTCTCGTCTGGATTATTGCAATTCCCTTTTCTTTGGTCTTTCTTGCAAATCACTTTATAAGCTTCAACTGGTCCAGAATTCAGCTGCCCTCCCACATCATTACTAGAACCCCCTCTATTCACCATATCACTCCCGTTTTGCAGCATCTTCATTGGCTTCCTGTTCAGTTCCAAATTCAATTCAAAATTCTCCTACTAAATTTTAAGGCTCTCCACAACTTCACCCCTCCATATCTGTCTAACCTCCTCCATGTTGCCATTCCCTCCCGCACCTAAGATCCTCTTCCTCCATCCACTTCACTGTCCCTTTGTCCATCTTACCACTATAGGGAGCATTCAGTTGGAACTCACTACCACCTGAGCTTAAAAATACTGAATCATTTTCACTTTTCAAATCTAAATTTAAAACTCATTTGTTTAAGACTGCTTTTCTCTTTGATTACAATTGCTCTGTCTGATTTTAACTTTTGTATTTTACTTTTGTTTATAATCTATGTTTTATGTATTGTTCAGTGTCCTTGAGTCTTTAGAAAGGCGCCTACAAATTATTATTATTATTAAAGTGTGCAAAATTTCAAGTTATTTGGGCAATAGGAAGTGGGTTAAATATTGAATACAAGATTTGTTCAGAGAACAAACAGGTGAAGTTAATATAAGCATGGTAATAATAATAATAATAATAATAATAATAATAATAATAATAATAATAATAATAATAATAATAATAAAATATATTCCACAATCCATGTGGTTATTTGAACACATGATCTCCATGATTGGAGGAGGTTTCAATACTTCAAAAATTTCCCAAAATAATAATAGGAAGAGACATCAGCCAATGTGGATGGATAACTGAAAATGGTCAGTGTCAAAGAAGTATAACTGGTGGAACGACAGCGTCAAATGAATGGTTAGAAAAATTACATCATGTATCTGCATCTGAGTCGTAAGTTCAACTGCCATATCAATGTAGAGATCTGTGCTGTAGTGAAGAGTTTAAAGTAGCTCTTAAAATCGTATTTCTGGGACATGAGTGTGTGAACATTATCATTAGAGAGTGTACTACTCTTAAACATGATGAAATTAGGCAATTTGTGAGCTCTGGTATATCGGCACCCATGAGACAGTGTTGTGGTCAAACTGATTTGATGTCCATGAATATTCACATACAATTATGTGGTTAGCGTGACATGTCCAGGGAGCACAGCACTGTTGTCAAAGAGGAAAATAAAAGTATGCACATTGGGTAGGGTTAGCGCTAGAGATATCACCGTAACAGCTTGGTTTAATATGAATAAGCACATCGTGAGTGTGGGATTATTTTACAAGTAATCACCTGAGCATTACTGACGTGAAGATAAAAATCAGAGATGGACAGTGATATGGCAGATAAAAAAGATACTGATATTGTCTAAGACTGCATTTACTAGACATTAAAGGGGTATGTGGACCTATGTGGTCTATGGATCATTCATGGAGGTTGCACGAATGAGGGGCCTTGTCAATGATGATTTGGTTATTGAACATGTCCTAGGAGAAGTCTATTCTTTTTGCGATGATGCCACAATTGCTTAAACACTTTGCCTTCATTGTGTCTTTGATATACAATTAACTCAGAAGAATTGTTTGTGAAATATAAGAAAGGTTTGTGAGATGGTTGCACAGTGGTATGAAGAGCATGCAGATGGTTGAGACTGTGTGACAACTGAGTGCTGGTTGACAGAGAGAACCCTAATGCACCATGGAAACTGATGCAGGAATTTCTACCTACCTGTAACATGAGCTGTCACAGGATATACAAATCCTGAGGACTATTTTGATGCAATTCATCAACAACAACAACATTTATTTATATAGCACATTTTCATACAAACAGTAGCTCAAAGTGCTTTACATATTAAAGAATAGAAAAAGAAAATACACAATAAGAAAACAAAATAAGTCAATATTAATTAACATCGAATAAGAGTAAGGTCCAATAGCCAGGGGGGACAGAGAAAACAAAAACTCCAGGCGGCTGGAGAAAAAATAAAATTCAGACCATTAGACCTCTTTGGATTTAGGGTTCTCATGGAAGGACTTGATGATGATGGTCACGTAGACTTCTGCCTTTTAATCCATCCATCATTGTTGGAGCATCATGAAGCTTTGAGTAGGTGGAGGTGGCGCAGGCCACCACCACAAAGAAACGGAAAAAGAGACAGAAAAGACAGTAGGGTCAGTATGGATTTTAGAGCCACCATGAATAGTTATTATGATGAAATGAACATACAGAGTATCAGGATTAAGTTAAATTAAGTTAAATTGAAGTTATAAAAAGGCCATGTTAAAGTAATATGTTTTCAGCAGTGTTTTAAAGTGCTCTACTGTACCAGCCTGGCGAATTCCTATTGGCAGGCTATTCCAGATTTAGGTGCATAGCAGCAGAAGGCCACCTCCACCACTTCTTTTTAAGTTTTGTTCTTGAAATTCTAAGGAGACACTCATTTGAGGATCTAAGGTTACGATTTGGAATATAAGGTGTCAGACATTCTGATATATAAGATGGGGCGAGATTATTTAAGGCTTTATAAACCATAAGCAGTATTTTAAAGTCAATCCTGAATGACACAGGCAACCAGTGTAGTGACATCAAAACTGGAGTAATATGTTCAGATTTTCTTTTCCTAGTTAGGATTCTAGCAGCTGCATTCTGCACTCGTTGCAAACAATTTATGTCTTTTTGGGGTAGTCCTGAGAGGAGTGCGTTACAGTAATCTAGTCGACTGAAAACAAAAGTGTGAATTAATTTCTCAGCATCTTTCAAAGATATAAGAGGTCTAACTTTGCTATGTTTCTGAGGTGAAAAATGCTGTCCTAGTGATCTGATTAATATCGATTTAAAATTCAGATTACAGTCAACAATTACCCTAAGCTTTTTACCTCCGTCTTGACTTTTAATCCTAATGTATCAGTTTATTTCTAATAGCCTCATTGTATCCATTATTGCTGATCACTAAGATTTCAGTTTTCTCTTTATTTAACTTGAAAGTTACTATTCATCCATTCTGAGATATAAGTCAGACATTTTGTTAGTGAATCAAGAGAGTCAGGGTCATCAGGGCTATTGATAATAAGCTGTGTGTCATCAGCATAGCTGTGTAGCTACGTTGTGCCCTGAGATAATCTGACCTAATGGAAGCATGTAGATTGAGAAGAGCAGCGGACCCAGGATAGAGCCTTGTGGAACACCATATCGGATATCATGTGTCTTGAGTTGTAATTACCACAATTAACAAAGAATGTTCTCCTGCAGATAGGATTCAATCCAATTTAAGACACTGCCAGAAGGCCACCCATTGACTAAGCGATTTCTAAGAATATTGTGATCAATGGTGCCCAAATCGGCACTCAGATCTAAGAGGATGAGAACAGATAAATGGCCTCTGTCTGCATTTACCCCAAGTCATTTACTACTTTAACGAGTGCAGTTTCTGTGCTGTGATTTGCTCTAAAACCCGACTGAAATTTATCAAGAATAGCAGGTTTACTGAGGTGGTCATTTAACTGCATAATGGCTGCCTTCATGCATTCATGAACACACGAGCGATGGTATTGGTTATGACTGTGAATGCTCTTCATTGGGATGCATATGACCTTTCCTTTTCTGTCTGATGTTAAGATCTGCATTCAAGTTTTGCACTTTCCATCAAATACCTTCACTATTAAGCCCTGCAGTTTCTCTCAGCCTTTTTATTCTTGTTATTTATGCTCAGATAAATATTTGTGTAAGTTCGCATTTATTCCTTTTTGTTGGATAGATCACAAATTGTTCTGCCTTTCTTTCTCTTTCATTTTTCAATTGGCTGCAGGGTTCCTATAAAAAACAATGGATCCTATGACTTCATGGACAGAAAGAGTTCAGTTATCTTGGTAAAACATCTAAAATTATAACGACACAATACAGAGGTGTGTGCTTTTCATGTGTTTTGATATTTTATTTCTTTGTAATCAATGCTATAGTGAGGATTTGATCACAAGTGATTTTAACAAAGACCTGATCTTGATATCTGTGTGCTTAGACAACAAACCTGCAAAAGTTCTTCTGACTCAAAAGTCAAGTTGTGTCACTAATACCAAACAATGCTGTGACTGTCCACTCAGGTCCTAAATTTGATTCAGTTCATCGTATTTCCTGATTGTGAATTCTGTTCAGGTGGAAATGCCATTACATACTGTAAATACTCACAGATGAAGTCATTTTGTGGTTAAATTCCTTGACTTTGCTCTCTAGTGTCAGCTTCTTGTCTCAGGTTTCTTCAGTTCACTGAGATTTATTTTATTTGTTCCCTTGACGGCTCTTCCTTTCCCCTAACCACAGACAGACGAGTTGCAGGTTACGCAATCTGTTCCTCATATGACGGACGAGCTGGTACAGAAGAGGTCCATTTCACAATGATGGTATCTTTATGCAGTCAGAAGAGAAGGCGCTTTTGCAGACAAGTGGGATTTAGAAGGTCAAGGTTTTAAACAACACAATTCTACTGTATATGTAGTTATTTTACCCAAAACTACCAAAGTTCTGCAGCTTTAGTTTGTTAACAACAGAATTACAAAGCCTACGAAAACACTCGTAAATCCGCCACCTTAAATCCCTTCACACTTCTCCATTCAGCCTCTTTTGTCCTGTAAATGTGCAGATAAAGACAAGGGCAAGCAGCCTGCTATTCCATCCCCCCACCACAGAACGGTCACAAAGTTCTCCCAGCTCATGCTTTGATTGATTATCTGGATGTAAAATGCTGGAGTTTTAGAGTGCAAATAATAGATGGTTGTTTGGAACACATGCATTTCATGTGTGTTCCGATTCTAAATAATCTGTGTAAACACATTGTTAAAACGTTGTTCATATTTTAGTAATAAATGACAAAATGTTGGCAATGTGTGAAGCCTGAGATCAAAGATCAAATAAACACTTTGACAAAGGTTCAAGAACAACAACAACTGTGGTGTAGCGCTAAGATTTGCTGACTTGTAATCAAGAGTCCCCGGTTCAATCCTCACTGCCTCATGTATTTGCCATTTTGAAAGAGAGCTGCTCTTATTGTTAATATTACACAATAAACACATACATTTGATTTGCGTCTATAACAGCGGTGTACATTTATAGTACTGTACTTGTAAAGTTACCTTTATTTTTTTATTTTTATTCTCTCAGTCATGCTCATGATACATAATACTGCCCTAGGGATCTGACGTGTTAGTTTTTATTTGAAACTGGGAATAACTGTAGATGGGAGTTGTGTTTTGAGACAATGGAACTGGACATTCTCTGATCTGGAGGGATAAGCTGACACACAAGCAGCTGGTGAATCTGCCTTCTTAGTATCTCACTGTCACTTGATATTTTTAATTCAGTTTTATTGGTGTTCCTGCTCACACTGAATTAGTATGCATTATGGTCTATGATGTCAAAGCCGCACTGACAGAAAACAGAGACATAGGTATATATGATATTTGGAATTATTCATTTTATGACCTGTATGGTACATTTCTGAAAACATTATGGCACTGATGCAACATTATTCATATTATTCATATTCAATAAGCACGTTTTTTAATTTTTTTTCCCGATCTTGCCAGTCTCCACGTTGCTGTATGGGGCTGTTTCTTTTGTACTCCAGGGCATGCAAAACAATGGTACAGAGAGGTCAGTTCTGCTATCATGCAATCATCAGATTCAAATGTTAACAGTTCACACACCAGAAAGGACCATCCTTCCTAAATTTCTGACGTGTACCTGTTGCAATCGCTACAATTCTCTCAATGCTTTGGTTCCTATTACATTGAAAGGGCACCTGACGCTGGCTCAGGTCAAGCTTGTTATAGCACAAGCAACTGGCCACCTCTGCGTACTCCTGCTAGCACTGAATAAGCTCACGCCTTCTGGTGCACGATGTCAACACAGCACAGAGGAAAAAAGAAAGACAAGTATATGTGACATTGCTTTTTTCAGTTTTATTCTCTCAATCATGATCACGATCTCCCCCACTAATCTCCTGATCTGACCCTAACTGACAGCGGCAGCATGAATTCACTCCTGATCTGCGCTCTTCATTTTCAAATAATATTGCATTAGTGTGACAGTGTTTTCTGAGTTGGTACTATTCAGGTCATAAAATGATTTCTTCAAAATGTCACATATATTTATCTCTTTCTTTTTTCCATGGGGCTGTGTTGACATCATGCACAGAAAAGCGTGAGCTTATTCAGTGCGACCAGGAACAGGCAGGTGTGTAGTAGGAACCACAGCACAGGTGAAGTGTGTACATTGCAACAGGTACACATGTCATAGCGTAAGAAGAAGCGGTCCTTGCATGTGTGTGAACTGTTAACATTTGAATCTGATGATTGTAATATACAACTGAACTCACCTCTCTGTACTATTCTTTCCTCTGCAAACTTTTTCCTCACCAAAAGTGGACACTGGCAAAATCAAAAACAAAAAACACGCGGTCACTGATTACAAGCAAGCAAGCAAGAAGGTATGTGAATGAATATGAATACTATGAATAATGTTGCATACATGCCACAATGTTTTCCAAAATGTACTATACAGGTCATAAAATGAATAGTTTCAAATATCATATATACCTATGTCTCTGCTTTTTGGAGTCTGGCTTTGACTAATTTAGAGTGAGCAGGAACACTCAATAAAACTGAATAAAAATCAAGTGATGGTGAGATACGAAGAGCGGCTTCACCAGCGTTTGTGTTCAGATTTTATACCCACAGATCAGAGAATGTCCAGTTCCATTGTCTCAAAACACCACTCACATCTACAGTTATTCCCAGTTTCAGATAAAAAGTAACAGCGTCAGATCCGTAGGGTGGTAGTATGTATCGTGATCGTGACAGAGAATAAAAGTGAAAAAAAAAACGTACTTTTACAAGTACAGTACTATAAATGTACACCGTCTGTAACAGATGCAAACCAAATGTATCGTGTACTGTATAATATTAACAATAAAAGCAGCTCATTACTGAAAATGGCAAATATAGGATGCAGTGAGGATCAAACGGGACTCTTGATTGCAAGTCAGCAAATCTTCACAGCTGTGCCACGAGCTTTTCCACCATCCTTGAACCTTTTGTAAAAGTGTTTATTTCATCTTTGGACAGGCTTTACACATTATATAGTTTTGCCTACATTTTGTCATTAATTACTAAAATATGAAAACATTTCTGTTTTAACAATGTATTTACATATTACTGTAGAAACAGAACACACATGAAATGCTTGTTTTCAAAAACAATATATTTTTCACTCTAAACTCCAGCACTTCACTGAGATAATCAATCCACGGCATGAACTGGCAGAACTTAGTGAGCGTTCTCGCGGTGGGAAGGATGGAATAGTAGGCTGCTTGCTGCTTGTCTTAATAGGCCTACAATGATCTATGCAAACACATTGTTAAAACCGAAACGTTTTCATGTTTAGTAAATTGACAAATGTAGACATGGAAGTGTATGATGTGTGAAGCCTGAAATACGAATATCAAAGAAAAACTTTCACAAAAGGTACAAATATAACAGATTAATAAAAATATAACTGCAGAAAAAGAACCCGCGTTAAGTTGCGACATTGAAACGCATTTGCTGCGACTACTTCAGTGGTGCAATGGTATCACCTGTTGACTGGTGATCAAAACACACTCTATTACAGATATAACTAAAAAAAGTTCTATCTCATTAATTAACTACAGGGGGTAAAAGGCTATACCATATTCCATAACTATGAAAGAAAATTATATTATTTTCTACTTAAGCAAACACTAATATAAATTTATCTTAAATTAAGATTAGCCCATACACTGTTTTTAAAAAGGGTCAAGATTGAATCACCATTTTTAAACTTTCCACGTGTATAAAAGTGAAGCTCTTGAACCATTGGTTATCTTTGTCCATGCTCATCTCATGGATAGATACTGATATGGTCTGTGAAATTTATATTAGATAGAGAGGGGCGAGGAGTGTTTAACTTGGCCTTGACAAACTTTAAAAAGTGAAAATATTTAATCCTATCATCTGCTGAATTGAAGAGAAGAACCAGGAAAGAAGACAAGCAAACACAGCCACACAACCGTTAAGAGACTAGTCCTGACACTTGATGAATATGTAAAGTCAGTCTTTCATTTAAGAAATCTCATAAAACTAAAATGTTGTTCCAAAATCAGATTTGGAGATGCTTGTTCATTCTTTTTTCCTCTGGCTTATTACTGTATGTTCTCTTTACAGGTTTGAGCAAGTCCTCTCTCTCACGCCTTCAGTTAGTTCAAAATGCGCTGCCAGGCTCTAACTCGCACTAGCGGGGTGATCATATCCCCCATTTTGACTATTGCACTGGCTCCCAGTGTTTTATAAATTCATTTTAAAGTTTTGGTACTTACTTTCAGAGCTTTGCATGGACAAGCTTCCAGTACCTAACCAGCCTGCTCCAACAAAATACAGCTTGCTGGACTCTAAGATCTGGGCAACAGGGCCTTCTCATTGTCCCATTGTTAAAACCCATGGGGATCGTGCCTTGTATCTGTGGCACCAAGACTATGAATAGCGTCCTTGTGGTCTGTGTGTGGGTCTGTTGATTCCTTTAAAAACAACAAAACATTTCTTTTTAAACAAGATTTTAATCAGTCCTGAATATTTCCCAGTTTTTTTTATTTATTGTTTTATTGGTTTTCTCCCTTCATGCATTAGTATCTTGTTATCGGGGTTTACAGAAAACAGCTGAAGTGTAGCACAGTAGCCGTCCAGTCCTGGGTGAGGTCAGAATCCATAGCCCCCATTGAACTGCATTGTGTCTGCGGGTTGCGTCTGGTTCGGCCAGGTGAATGCAAGAGTACTCTGTTTGGTCCCCAGGCTACAAAAAGGACATAGCAGCACTAAAAAAGGTCCAGAGAAGAGCGACTAGGTGAGCCCAGGGCTACGGGGATTGAATTATTGAGGAAAGTTTTTTATTTTTTATTATTATCATTAGCACTATTATTATCAACATTATTATTATTATTATTTATTTTCAGCATTCATATTATTATTATCATCGTTTTAAATAATATTATTATTTTATACATTATTATGCATATATTTTATTTACTTATTTATTGCTTTATTTTTTTATTTAGGGCGGCCGGTGGCGCAGTGGTGGCGCTGCTGCCTCATGATTGGACCATGGGTTGCTTCCGGGTCCTCCTCGGGGGTTTTGCATGTTCTCCCGTGTCTGCTGGGTTTCCTTCCACAATCCAAGAGCATGCAGGTTGGGTGGATTGGCGATTCTAAATTGGCTAGTGTGTGGTGGGGTTTTTGGGTGTGTGTCCTGCGGTGGGTTGGCCCCCTGCCCAGGATTGGTTCCTGCCCTGTGTTGGCTGGGATTGGCTCCAGCAGACCTCCGTGACCCTGTATTGAGTTCAGCGGGTTAGAAAATGGATGGATATATATTTTTTTTAAATTTTTTTTTAATTTTTTTCTTCAGTTTAAAATTTAAATACATTTATTTACTTAACTAACTCACATGAAGGCACCATACATTAGCTAATCCACACACAACTATGGGTACACTAAGGTTTGTCAGTTGGAATGTTCTGAACTGGCTCTAGAGAGAAGAGATTAAGATTTTGATCAGTTTAAAAAGACTGCAGGCAGATGTTGTCTTATCAAAGAGACTCATAGGTCTGCCACAGTTCAGATGAACTTAAAACATCTGAGTTTCCACACTGTTCTCTCCGCCTATAATTTAGACAAAGAGGTGTAGCTATTTTAATCCCACAAAAATACAATTTCAAAGTATTGGACACAGTCTCAGATCCAGAGGGTAGATTTATATACTAAAACTATCTATACAAAATCAAAGCTTATGTATTGTTAGCATATACTGTCCAAACATAGATGACCCGCATTCTTTCATAATTTTTTTCTCTGTACTCTCCAACACTTGGACTGTCCACTTATACTTGGGGAGTTTTTTAATTTTGGATGGATCATTCTTCAGACAGGCTCAGTACAGCTGGGACTCATCACAATTGGCATTCCACTAATATAGTCAAACAGTATATGAGGATTTGGGCTTTGTGATGCATAGCGATCTTTACCCCAGCCGTAGAGGTATACTTTTTCTCACTGTTCATCACTCTCACTCCGTTTGGACTATTTTCTGTCAGCGCTCATTATTGGCTGACATTTCAGACACTGAGATACCCCCTTTAGTTGTCAGCGATCATGCCCCAGTTTCTTTAACTCTGTTAAATAAGAAAACAATCCCATCAGGTAAAACTGGAGGTTTATCGTCACTGCTTAAAGATGAAGGTTTGTGGAATATTATAAAAAAGAGTGGGTTTTATATTTGAACACAATGACATTCCGGGAAACACAGCATCTGTTCTCTGGGAGGCAGGAAAGCAGTGATGAGAGGTAAAATAATTTCCTTCTCATCACATAAGAAAAAATAGAAAACAAACGTATTCAGGAATTAGAAGAAATCATTAAGTCTCTAGGGGCATCCCAAAAGGGAAGAATTACAAAACAAATTGCGTAAAGTAAACTAGAACTTAAAGGAATTATTGACAAAAAACAAAATTTTTTAGCACAAAGACTACGAATAGAAAACTTTGAACACGGTATAAATCAGGCATTTTTTAGCCAACCAGTTAAAATAAACAAAGAAAACTGCCATATCTGCTGTTAAAGACTCAACTGGGAATATAGTTATGACCCTAAAAGGGAATAAACAACACTTTCAGAGATTTTTACAAAACCTTGTACTCACCACAGATTAACCCATCAGATAATGAGATCAATGATTTTTCTAGACAGGATAATACTCAAATTATCAGATAGCCAAGCTACAGTCCTGGACTCGCCATTAACATCAGATGAGCTTCAGGAAAGCTCTTAACTCCATGCCTAAAGGAAGGCTCCGGGTCCAGATGGTTTTCCCAGCAGGGGTTCTACAAAGATCTGGATCATTCTGGCCCCAAACATTCTTCAGAATGATGTTGAAATAAGAAAATGGTAGACTACAGCCAAACATGAATTCAGCAACATTAGTCTCCTTTTAAAAACCGGGCAAAGATCCTATATTTCCTACCAGCTATCGCCCAATTTCTCTTATTAATGTTGACCTGAAAATAATTTTAAAGCCCTTTGAAAAAAGATTAAGAAGAACCCCTTTCATAATACATCCAGACCAAACTGGTTTCATTAGGGAGACATTCATCCAAAAATTCCCTAGATTACTCAACTTTAGACTTTTCTTATAGCAGAAACATGAAACCAGTATATTATTCTCGATGCAGAAATTTTTGATAGAGTTAACTAAGTTCTTATTTGCAACATTACATAAATTTGGTTTTGGAAACTTCTTTAAACTGGTTAAATTTTATACGTTCACCAACAGCATGCGTCAGGACAAATGACCAAACATCAGATAGCTTCTGTCTTCAGAGGGGACCAGGGGATGCCCTCTCTCCCCTCGCTATTTGCTATCTTTTGAACCACTACGGCAGCAATCAGGCAAACTACAGTTATTAAGGCATAAAGTGTAAGAACATAGGACATAAAATCAGTCTTTATGCAGATGCGTTTTACTTTATCTTCAGAATTCTCAATCCTCTCTCTCCCAGGCAATTGAACTAATAAACTCCTTTTCAAGAGTTTCAGATTATTCAATAAACTGGTTAAAACCCAAAGTTCTTCCAATTAATTTCTCTTTGTCAATTCCCTTAATACACAATTGGAATCAGGGAATATTACATACCTGGCATTCTTGTCTCCCAGGCTGGCAGATCTAACTAAACTAAACTACATCCCACTAAAAGAAAGTGGAAGATGATCTTGCTAGATGGAAATCCTTACCGATATCACTTATGGGGGGGGTTGCCACAATTAAAAATGATGGTTTCCAAGAATCAATTACTTATTTTCTATGATCCCAAACAAGCCATCATCTGATTGGTTTAGATCCCCGGACTCCTCCATCACTAAATTCCTTTGGAAGGATAAACCTCCACGAATTAGCAAAAACACTACAGAAGACCAAAAGATGAGGGGGGGTTGGATCTACCCAACTCCTATCATTTTCTTGCAACAGGTCCAAATATACCAAGATGGTTGCAACATAACCCGCTGGATGAGTCCTGGTTAGATGTAGAACAGACACTGCAATACTATAGAGCTTTGGACCTACCGTTTATTAGCTCAAAAATAAGAAAGCATGAAAGCTTTAAAAGTATAATATCAGTACCTCACTGACAGATGGTGGGAATATCTAAAAATGGCGGAGTCTTCACTAATTCCATCAGACGCACCCATCTGGAATAATCCTGACATTTGCAAACAATAAAATGATGAACCTCCCATACTGGAAAAGTAAAGGAATTCTATACATGGAACACATAGTTGAAGGATTGGATTTCATTCCATTTAACAGAATAGTCTCCCAATTTGGGGTAGACAGAATAGATTTTTTGAATATCTCCAAATTAAATCAGTAGTTAAAGAAAAATTTAAGCTTAAAATAGAATTACAAACACCATCAAGGTATTAGACTTCTGTAATCTCAAACACCCCAAATTACTGTGAAAAGTATATAAAACATTGACCAAAAAAGATGATACAATAGCAAAATTCCTATAGGCAAATGGGAGGAGGATCTATTAGTTAGCTTTGATCAGACTTTCTGGTCCCAAACTTTTTTAAAAAATTTTTAAAAAGATCAGAAACCCCAATTTACAACTAATTCAATACAAAAATTTTACACAGAGTACACTATACAGGTCATCGGATGTTCAGGATGGGATTTGTGCCATCTGACACCCACACACTGCACGAAAAACATTCCTGACAGTTATATCCACGCACTGTGGTCATGTCCACCTGTTCAGGGATTCTGGTTAGGTATGTGAAGACCTGTCAAAGTGTCTGAAATGTGATATCAACCCCCTCATTTTGCTTGCTGGGGGAAACCCAGAGGGTGTCCCCATTGAAACAAATTTGGTTCCGTGGTTCTACTCCATATGCATCGCTAGAAAACTATCTCATAAACTGGAAAAAAAGATAATCTTTGCATTAACCAGTATGAAATCTTTATTGGATCATATTACACTTGAGACAGCCTCTGCTCCACTTCAAATCAATCTCTCTGGCTCCTTTGATCGGTTCCATCACATGCGATGATGGAGGTCATTGATATGGTCCCCGCGGGATGCTGTGGTTGATGTGGTGGAGAGTCTGAGCTTGGAGTATCTGGAGATCCCCGGTGGTTCACTAGGGGTCTTGGGCTGGGGCTGCTGCCCGACTCTGGTGGTGCTTGGGTTACCTCGGGGTGGGCTTCTGGTGGTTTGTGTAGGGCCTTAGGGGGTCTTGGCGGTGGCTGCGGTCGCTGCCTAGTGGCCAATGCCCTGGGTTGGTCCTGTGTGGGCCTGGTGGCTTAGGGTTTTGGGGCGGCGTCCCGGATGGGATAGGGTAGGGCCTTGGGGATTGGGTCCGGTTCGCTGCGAAGAGGCGGCGATGGCAGTTCCACCATGGGAGGATGTCGGAGGGAGGATCAGCTTTATCCTGGGTGTCTAATGTCTTACTAATCTGAATGTTGAGTAAATGTGGGATGGGGTAAATATTCTCTGGGGTGGTGTGGGTTGGTGGCCTCAGACTGTGGGGCTCTGTGATGCTGCTGCGGGCCATTAGCTAGTCTGGGGCCTCCGTGCCCGGGTGGATTTTGGGGCGGAGGTGCCTTGGGGCCAGTGGGGCTGGCTCCCCGAGGGCTCAGGCCCCTCAGCCGTTTCCTCCCATCCTCAGACATTTCCCTCCTCCTGCTCCTTCACATCATCCCCACAAACATGCACATAGGGCCTTGGGGTGTGGGTAAGTCAGGGGTGGGGGATGGATCCCGTTCCCAGATCCTTGGAGCCCCACACCCCAATTTTATTTCACATTAAACACTTCCACAAAAACATTCCCCACAAATGCCCCTTAGGGCCTTGGGGTGGGCACACTCAACGCATCCGGTGGGGGAAATTTCAGCCTCACTCCGAGTGCAGTGTCCACTTCCCAAATTTTAAACTGCACCTAGTCAGGAGAATTTTGGGGGGGGTGGGGGCTGTGTTGGCATCAGCTGGTGTAGGCCACATGGTGCCCGGGACTGCCCGCCCCCCCCAAACCCCAAAATGCACCTTATCAGCACACACCAACACCTACATTAGAGCAGGCGGGGGGAGACTGGGGTCTTATCACTTCTGTTCTCATTAGCTGCCCAGGGCTGGAGGCTAGGAGTGGGGGCTGGCCGTCTGCCTGTGGTCTGGAGTGGTGGGTTGCTTTCTCCGTTGGATGGGGTGCCTGCTCACCTTACCCCCGCGGAACGGGCTAACTCTGCGTCCAGGAATGGCTGTACCTCCCGGTAGGCAGCACCGGACCAGGTTGGTAGGAGGTTGGGAGTGTGAATGGGGGTCTGGCGTACATCCTTGTAAGTCTTGGGGTTTTATGTGTATGTGGGGCATGAGGAGGGAGTGTATGACTGTGTTTGTGTGTGACTGTTTTATGTCAGGTGGGGTTTGGACTCCCCCCTCTCCTGGGACATCTAGCAATGCTACAACATCTTCACCTACCCTTCCCTGCCTTAAGCATCTGTCTGGTCGGCTCCGGTGGCTGCCTGTGAGATCTGGTTCCCTGGGCTCTGTTGGGTCCTCGGCGGGTGGGTGCCCTTGGGTCCGCTGCTGGGTTCCGGGCCCCCGGCCGACTCGGGAGGCAGCTGCGGGCGGACCTGAGGGCTTGCCGTTGATATCTCCGGACTCTCGGCTGCTGGTTGCTGACCCCGGGTGATCCCCTGCCCTCGGGTGGGGGTTGGGGCTTCTCTGGTGGCGGCCTCCCTGGGGTCTCCGCTCTGGGGTGACCTCTGGATCTCTGGGCTTGGAACTCCCTCCATCTTTCCCCTTGGACGTTTGGGGCAGGTCTGTGGCCCTTCACACTCACTATTGGATGCTCCTATAGAACCTTACACCGCGTGCGTCCCCTGAGTGCTCACATGGTGATTTCCTAAGTATGACTTGGACATCTTCAGCACATGATCTAAGGTTGTGGTGGCCTTAAATGCCTCAGTAATAATTACTGTATGATTGTCAGCAAACATTTTTACTTTTATATCTTCATGAGCTGATGCAGCAATGTTTTTGTCTTGTGGTTTTTTTTGTCCCCCCTCTCTTTTTTGCAGGTCTAGAAGCGGGTTCTGGTTCATTTATTGTTTATTCTTCCGAAACCCCTCCCCTTTACCTCCATCTCTTCCTTCTCTCTCTCCTTTTCTTTCACTTTTGTCTCCGTGTCCGGTTCGAATCTTAAAAAAATCTAAAAAATATTTTTAATAAAGTTTTGGTATCAGGCGTGACGTCGCAGAAGCTGTAACGCTCCACCTGAGAGAAAAACTGTAAGGCAAACGCCAGCATTCAGACATCAATTCTGATTGCTTCACAGCCGAACAGGACAGGGAAAAAAAAAAAAAAATTATGAGGAAAGATTAAAAAAAGCTGAGCCTTTACAGTTTAAGAAAAAGAAGATTAAGAGGTGACATGATTGAAGTGTTTAAAATTCTGAAGAGAATTAGTACAGTGGATCGAGACTTTTATTTTAAAATACAACAACAAAACAAATTTATTTATATAGCACATTTTCATACAAACAGTAGCTCAAAGTGCTTTACATATTAAAGAATAGAAAAATGAAAAACTATAATATAAAAAAATAAATCAACATTAACATCGAATAAGAGTAAGGTTCAATGGCGGGACAGAAAAACAAAAAAACTCCAGGCGGCTGGGAAAAAAAAAAATCTGTAGGATTCCAGACCAGGACCGCCCAGTCCCCTCTGGGCATTCTACCTAACATAAATGAAACAGTCCTCTTTGGATTTAGGGTTCTCACGGAAGGACTTGATGATGATGATGGTCACGAACTGCTGCTTTTAATCCAGTCCATCATTGTTGGAGCATCATGAGCTTTGAGTAGGTGGCTAGCCACCACACAAGAAAGAAAAACAGAGTAGGGGTCAGTACGGATTTTGAGCCACCATGAATAGTTATTATGAAGAATTGAACATACAGAGTATCAGGATTAAGTTAAAGTGAAGTTATAAAAAGGCCATGTTAAAGTAATGTGTTTTCAGCAGTGTTTTAAGTGCTCTACTGTATCAGCCTGGCGAATTCCTATTGGCAGGCTATTCCAGATTACAGGTGCAGCAGAAGGCCGCCTCACCACTTCTTTTAAGTTTGTTCTTGGAATTCCTAAGGAGACACTCATTTGAGGATCTGAGGTTACGATTTGGAATATAAAGGTGTCAGACATTCCGATATATAAGATGGAGCAGAGATTATTTAAGGCTTTATAAACCATAAGCAGAATTTTAAAGTCAATCCTGAATAGACACAGGTAACCAGTGTAGTGACATTAAAACTGGAGTAAATGTGTTCAGATTTTCTTTTCCTAGTTAGGATTCTAGCAGCTGCATTCTGCACTCGTTACAAAGTGATTTATATGTCTTTTGGGTAGTCCTGAGAGGAGTGCATTACAGTAATCTAAAGTGGACTGAAAACAAGCTAACGTGAACTAATTCTCAGCATCTTTCAAGGATATAAGAGGTCTAACTGCTTATGTTTTCTTAAATTGAAAAATGCTGTCCTAATGATCCCTGATTAATATGATTTAAAATTCAGATTACAGTCAACAATTACTAAGCTTTTTACCTCCGTCTTGACTTTTAATCCTAATGTATCCAGTGAAATGAGTTCATCAAGAACAGGGGACACAGTTGGAAACTTGTTAAGGGTGAATTTCGCAAAAAATTGGAAGTTTTTTACACAAAGAACGATAGACACTTGCAATAAGCTACCAAGTAGTGTGGTAAGACAGTAAGACTTTAGGGACTTTCAAAAATCGACTTGATGTTTTTGAAGAAATAAGTGGATAGGACTGGCGGGAGCTTTTTTTTGGGCTGAATGGCCTGTTCTCATCTTGAGTGTTCTAATGTTCTATGTAATTTCAGTTTGTGGGGATAGGGTCCTCTCCCCCAACATTTTGATTTTGTTCCATTCCTTGCAGCCCAACTTCTGCTACCACTTGCTGAATTTTGCATTAAGATTGCACAGAAAGTCCTTTTAAACTCCCTTTGTTCTTTAACTTGAAAGAACAATATTAGATTTTTTAAAAGTGCAAATGTGAACATTTCACTCATTTAACTACAGGCATCTCTTACAATCAAAATATGCATGGGCGTCTCCATTAGCACAACCCAAGCTCTGTGAACAATCTACAGGACCAAATCTTATCCAGCAGTGAGTCCAGTATACAGTAAGTTGCAGAGTTTTTATCGGTTTCTGCTAGCATGAGATGTGTGAACCTGCAGCTCCCAAGTTGATCTAACAGGACTAAATTGCTAGATGTTGTGAAGTGTGACTTATCTGTTGTAAGATATACAAAAACGCAAAAAAGGTTTGGGGAACTGCCCCCTATACTGTACAGCATATAATAAAGCAACAGAAATTCAACAAATGCTCCAGAGCAATGTCTGGTTCCATTCAAAACAGGGACAACTAAACACAAAAGGAGTTGGGCTTTTATAATAGCCAGGGGGGGAAAAAGTGGGGTTCAATATTTGAGGTGGAAATGAACTTGGTAGGGCGTGGTTGGCAAGGAAGGCAGAAAGGTACTCTATGTTGGCTTCCCTTCGGGGATCTATAGAAGAAGAGGAATGGTTTTGGTGTACTGTTTCCCCCTTTCAGTTAAGCCCTTAGTCTGCCTCCCAATTGCCGTGTGTAACATGGCCCTACCCTCAGATCAGACCCACAGGTGGGTGCTAAACTGAGAGGTTGTGATGCAAGAGGGCATCAGCGTTGGCCTGAAGAACCCTTCAATAACGCGTTGGATATGGCTGTAGATCCAAAACCACCTCGTGGATTCGTTTCCTTATGTGAACCATCCACTGAAGAGTGGCAGGGTCAGCGACAAGGGTAACTCCATGTCCTAGAAGGCAGTATCTCAGCGGTAGGTCGTTCCTGACAACTACCTCCCGGCTCTGTCACTATGTCATGCTCAACCAGGAGGTCTGCTCAGGTGTTTCACTCGATATCAACAGGATTGATACCATCAAGCTCCTATCGTTGAGCAGGTGTAAGATTTGAGCTAAATTAAGGTCGATTTTCACAAGCCAAAAAGGCAGTGGTGCTGGCGGGTCTCGTTCCTTCCATGGCTTCAGCAATGGATGTATATATCTGCTTGCTATTTGATGATTGGTAGTCGTAGCCCCTCCTCTCCTTAACCATTTGAGTTTCCTTGCCAATGGGCCAGTAATTTGGTGAGAAATGGGAATATGAAAATGGCACAATCTCGGGTTACATTCACGGGTTTGTACCCTGGTCGCAACGCCTTGCTGCCTGAGCATTGTCCATATATTTTTAGTACTGGTTCATTTTATCATCTATTCTGTAACTGTCTATATACATTTGAGGGATGTTTATGGAAGGCGGGGCCCAAATCCTCCAACCTTCCTTTTGAATGTCCAATGCCTTGGGGTTTCCATCGATATTACAAGGGAGAAGCCGTGGAGCTATGGTTACCGTACCCAACAATACAAGTGGGGTAGCAAGTGTTTGAGAGTTTGATTCCTCTCCCCCCATTGGTTTCTGGGTGATACACCAAGCCTTCAGATGGTTTATTTTCTAAGCTGGCCATCTCCTTGAACATTTCTGAAGTAAAGGTGTCCCTTGGTCATTAGGACTTCCTTAGGGGGTGCATTGTGCAAAGAACCCTACAAGTTTCCACTTGACTGTCTTGGAATTGACTGAGTGCAAAGGCGGCCTCCAGGAAACAGGTAGCATAATCTGCAGGGACTAAGATATACTTATGTCCTCAAGTCAAGGGTTCAGGGGGCCCAAATACTACCTCTTTCTCAAAGGCGTCTATTAAAGGGGAAAAGGAACAATAGGAACACGCTCCCTCCAAGGATCTTACCAGATGAAACTCCAAAGCAACAGACCTCCTCATTTATTCTGGGGCAATAAGCGGGGAAATTAACACTACTTTACTGAAGCATATGGAAAAAAACAAAATCCATGCACTCCTTTAAAACTCGTCACACCTCTCCATCCGTCTTCTGTTTAGTAAATGATCAGTACAAGCGCAAGCAACCTGCTGTCCCTTCCCTTCCCCTTGGGAGCTCAACTTTGGGAGAAAAAGTTCTCAAAGACTGAGTCTTGTTTATCTTGTTGTGAGATGCCTGGGTTGTAGGGTAAATAATTCAGTAAATGGTTATTTGGAATCCATCATTTCATTTGTTATGTATCTAAAAGATCTGTGTAAGTGGGATGGAAGGAAATACAAGAAATCAAGAAATGTTAATACATACCTAAATGAAAATTTTTTCCATTTGCCCAAATATCAAAAAAACATGGGTGCTTTTTTTAAAGAATAAAACCCAAAAGAAAATAAATCATTCAGTTTATAACTCAAATGTCAATCCACAGGAAGTTTTAAAATTCTTGAAAAATTGCAGAGGTAAGAACTCTTTCCAAAATAAAGGGTTCAAAACTGGGTGCTCCCTGTTTTGAATGGTTGCTCCTTTTTTATTACTATAATATAATAAAAACATTCATTTGATTTGAGTCTGAACCCAGTGTAAATTTTGGCCTTTTAAAATTTAAAGGGTTTTTTTATTATTCAATTTTTTTTCTCAATGGGGTTTCCCTGGAACAACGAACTTCTTCTCCCCCTTTAGTTGATGGGTTTATCTCCCTTCTTTTTACAACACAAGGGGTGTGGCTGGGCCCCCTCAGAACTTTTTTCTACTGGCAATCAAAAAATACAATGTCCGTGTGGGTATCAGACTGGGCAAAAACAGACTGTAACAACAGACAGCTTCTTCACGCGTTTTTACTGGCCTATAGACTGCTGCCGGCGCCAAAACATTTTGTTTGGACGATAAGTAAATGGGGCTTCCACCCGCAGCTAAAGTCACTTTAGTACACAACAATTCACCTCACTAATTTAATATGGCTGCCCAAAATGATTATGCCCCCCAAAAATTTCATCAACTGTGCGAAGTCAAAAATTCTTCTTTTTTTCATATACATCCTTCATTGAAAATTTGGAAAATTTCAAATAGAAAATTTAAACTTTTACCTTTCATTGAAAAATATGGAGAAGTGCGGAGGATTGGGAATCTAAACTGGCCTGTCTGTGTGTGTTTCCCCACAACAGGTGGCATCCTGTTCGGGGTTTGTTCCTCCTTTTGTACCCAATTGCTAGGAATGGCTCTTGCTACCCCATGACCCTTTCTGGATAAGCATTAAGAAGATGCATGATGAATGTTTTTTTAGTGAATCTTGTATAAAAAAAAAAAACTGTGTGACTAACAACATTAAAATGAGCGTGAAAGTGGGGTCTGATAGCGCCTCTGTTGACCCCATCCCCGAACAAGTGGTAAAAAGGAATTAAATTCTGTCTCAAAGTGTCCTTGTCCCATAAAGCTGCTGTCTAGGGTCTCAAGGGGGAACCCCAGATTGAAGTCCTCTTTTATCTCGACCCTTTTAAAATTTTAGTAGCTGCAGGAGTCCTGTGGTTCTGAATTATTTTATGTGCTCTTCATTATTATTGTTCATTTTTGTATAAGTCTTATGGTGTTTTCTGATTACAACAATGGGTGTCATGTTTGTCTCTTTAATTTTTTTTTTGCCCCTTTTTTAATGTCCTCTTCACACCTCCCCGGAAAATTTCCCTGGGATTAAATCCCCCGTCCTAAAGAGAAAAAGCCAAAATGCAAAGAAAAACAGGGAAATTTCAACCCCCCCAGTACGGACGAAGGACTGGAACAAAAACACTAAATCAAAGGGGCAGAAGTCGGAACCACATCATAATACCCCCTGAATAAACACACAGGGGTCTGAAATGGGGGGCAACTTTTAAAAAGTGGAACAAATAAAAGCATCACAGAAAACGAAATAAAGGGCTGAAGTCCATCGGGAATCGTCTTATACAGTGCAGAAAAACCTTTAAAAAACACCTTTTTATGGGTCATGTTTCTTGTACTCACCCCCAATGAAAAATAAAGAAATAAACTCATCTTTTCTAAAATAGTTGTTTTATTGTACAAAACAAACTGTGTTAATTTAAAATTTCGATTCTAGCTTTCATCTCCCCCGGGGTCCATTTTGTCCCCTCGGTCCAGCATGAAGGGGATGAACCAGACGGGTGGACAATCCAGGCTAAAAACCTCCACCAAAGCACTGGGTGCTCGTCATCACAGGCCCCCGGGAAAACCCCGAGAACTGCAGACATTTATCAGGTGTTTTGGACGGAGGGCCTGGGCTCTGCATGGCAGTGGTGGTGTGAAAAACTTTTTGCCCCTCCTGTTTCTTATTCTTTTGCATGTTTGTCACAAAAAATGTTTCTGATCATCAAACACATTTAACCATTGTCAAATTCACAAGTAAACACAAAATACAGTTTTTTAAAAGATGGTTTTTTTTTAGGGGAAAAAAAAACAAATTCATGGCCCGGGAAAAAGTAAATTCCCCCCTTTTTAAAAAATAACCCAACTTGGGGGATCACCTAGTTCAATTTCCTAGCCACCCCCCGGGCCCGATTACTGCCACCTGTTTCAATCAGAAATCACTTCAATAGGGGCTGCCTGAAAGAGAAAAAGCACCTCAAAACTGAACTCATGTCCCAAAATCCAAGAAATTCAGTAACAAATGAGAACAGAAGTAATTGAGATCTATCAGTCTGGGAAAGGTTTAAAACCATTTCTAAAGCTTTGGGACTCCAGCGAACCACAGTGAACTTTTTATCTGCACACACAAAATACTGAAATTTATTATATTATGGTCATTGACCTATGGTCCAATCACCTCCCCCCTCAATTCTACCCGTTTAAAACAGAATACTAAATCCAGACATTTCCCCCCATGTTGGCTCTCTAACATGCTGGTTAAAAACAGTCATGATGACTTCTAAAACTCTTTCTTTTTGAAAAGTTACCCCAATTTATTCAGATAATTAAAGCCCCCATGCTAAATACCCCCTTAAACCCTTTTGAAAACAAAAAGATGGGGTTAAAATTACTGTCTGAATTGGGTGGTCTATAACCCCCCTAAAATGAGACCTTTCCCCTAATATTTTCAGGCGAACCACATGCCCCTCACTAAGAGGGGGCCATCATCCAACTGAAGATGACTTACATTTTAAACCCTGTTTGGCATAAACCCCACCTCCTTTTCTGTTTGTCTCCCCTTTCCCTAATAAATGTTTCCCCTCTTGTTCACTCATCTCCATCTTTGTAATTTGGGTTTTCCGTTATTGCTATAATATTAAAATTATGCTCTTTTACCTCAACTCACTTCCTTTTTTTTTGTATTTTAGCAAAAGGCAACTATTTTTTAATTTTCTCCTTCTCCCTTTTGTGTTTGCTTAAATTTACATTATATGCATTTTTTTTCTACACCATTGTTTGTTCTTCTATGTATAGATCAAAACCCTGGTCTGTCCTTAACTCCTGATCCCCCACCTTTCCCCGACTAGCCTACATCGCCCCCCCAATACATTGGTGCCTCAGTTCAGATGTAACCCGCCCGGGCGAACAGGTCCCATTTTCCCCAAAAGGGCCCCTGCCCCAAAAACCTTATCCCCTGCCCCAAAGATTTGAGCCACCGTTAAGCCTTCTAATCTCCTCAATCTTACCTGGACTGGCGCAGGGCCCGGCAAAACCCGGAGAAGACTCCCTTGTCAGTTCTGTCCTCACCTTGACACCTAACTCTTTGAATTTGGTCCGGAACTGACAGACAAATTATTTTGTCATTTGTTCCAAAATGGAAAATGAAAACTGGATCCCCCGCTCTGGCCAAGACCTCCACCCTTGGGGAGGTCTCCCACCTGAGCTCTTGGAAGCTGCTTGAGACTCTCTCTCTCTTTTGGAGCACACCTGCTTAACCCCCCAAAGTTGGTGCCAAACTATCACTACCTCTCTTTTTTTTGGGAAACGGGTTTTTGGGGGGGCCCCATTGGGGCTCCTAAACCCCTACCTCAAATTATCAAGGTCACCGTCGCTCTGCAAGGACATGATAGCGTTGACACTTCTAATTCTGGGTTGATGACC
The DNA here is from genome assembly GCF_016835505.1 of Polypterus senegalus. NCBI lineage: Eukaryota > Metazoa > Chordata > Cladistia > Polypteriformes > Polypteridae > Polypterus > Polypterus senegalus. The sequence continues at coordinate 57,092 of NW_024384518.1, forward strand.
CCGGGCAGGGGCACCCTTTCCTTCCTTGTGGGTGACCCCCCATTCCCCTTTCCCGGTCGGAAACTCCTCCGCCCACCTTAGGGGGGTTTTCTCTAAAAAACACCTGGGCCAAATCCAATTCTCTATTTCCATGCAGGTCAAAACTCCTCCTCCAATTCCAGCGACTCTGAGCTGGGGGGTGGATCAGCTGGGATCTCTTGCAGATGTGCCCTCATAGACAACTGGCTCTTCCAAAACCTCATCTAAAAATCCCAAAATCCAACAGGACTTGCATTGCAACCTCATTTTAAAAATTTTATCTGAATTACTAAGCTGCCTTAACTTTTTCTTAAAATTAAATTAATCTCTTCTTCTTTCCTGCTCCCCAACTTAAATGCTAACACTAAGATCTGCTCAGATATTTTACACCTTTTCCCCTTTAAACTCCTTCCCCGTCCTCCCTCTCAGCTGCCTGCTATTTGTCTTTCTGTGAGGTTAACTTTACTTTTTTCTGTCTCTTCTCTAACCCCTTTTTTTATAAGCCTTCCTCCCCCTTTTTATTTAAAGAAACCCAAAACGTCACCCAAACTGTTTCCTCTGGACCCCTAAAAATGTTTAATCTAAAATAGACAAATAAAACAAACTTTACTACCTTATTTGCTCTACAGCTCCTTTTTCCTGATGGGTTTGTGGCCCCTTCCTTTTCCCCCTGATCCTTCTCCTTTGCTTTGAAGTGTGGGGGCCTTTTTTTTCCCCTTTTAAAATAAGGAATGCTTTCGGCGACCCGGTTATTTATTTACAAATGCCCATATCAGTTACTGCTGCTTTTTACCCTGCCTCCTCGTGCTAATTCAAATACAGATAAAAGAACAGGGCAAGTACAAATAACTTTTTAGCGCACCTCCAAATCTTTTGTCTTGTGCTGTCAAAAAAAAAAAAAAAAACCCTTTTAAAAAGGGAAAAAAAATTTAAAATTCCCACCCCGGTTTTGCAAAAAAAACCCAAGTTTTTAAAAGGGAAAATTATTTTTTTTTTAAAACTCACCAAAAAACAAACCAACAACTCTCAACACTCAGCACAAAACATCTTGCTCCTCCCTTCAAATGGGTTTAATTGATGTGATTTTGATCTTTTCACCCCATACTGTGGCTTGAAGAAAACCTTCTGGCAAAAACAAGACCACCCCTAATTGTAGTTCTAAATCTTGATGTGCTATTTAATTTCAATATTTTACATGACAGAAATTAGCCTAAATTTATATCAAAATTTTCATTTTTTAAACTAAGGTATAAATGGGGCACTTTGTATTTTTGTATATCATCCTGAGCATCAACAGAAAAGCTGTACTATAAAAAAACAAAAGGCCACCATCTACCATAATTTTAATTTTTGAAAATGGCAGCAACTGTTCGATGATGACGATGCGACTTTACAGGAGTTTTGTGTTTTGTTGTTGTCTTTCCCTCCCCCCGAAAATATATAATGGTCCTCACCACATGAGTTCATACTGACATACAGGTGGTCTAATCAAACTTCATAGGGCCCCCTCGTCTCTCCTTGTGTCAATGAAGCACCTTGTGTGTCACAGTCACTTTTATTTTTTGTAAACATAGTGCAATCTTTTTGGAAACCCGGGTGGGGGGCTTTGGTTCTAAACCAGCTGTGTCCAGGGCCCAACTTTTCAACATTTACACATCTTACAGAACTAAACATTTGGTTTGAATATACAACGACATGTCTGAAACTTGAAAGTTCTGCATATGAAAAGTCTTGGGTGTTATAATGCACTCATCACATCAAATCAGAAAGTGTTCAAAGCCATTAAAAAAGGCTAAGGGGTGCCCGGGTAATATAGCACCCATGTTTGAACTATCCAAACTGTTGGTCCACAGATCAGCACCAGTACACGAACTTGTTTCTGTGCTCCAGCACAGACCATGATATCCACCTTAATAAAACTTTCTGTCTGTTCTTTTACCCAGTTGTTTTTTCTCTGTCTTTTTCCAACTTTGGTGTTTCCCAAAGCTTTAAAGAAATACAATCATAAATTTGTCATTCAACAGACATATGCATAAAGAGACATATAAAGTGTCCGTCTGTTTTTCTTGTATCTCGTGTCTGTTAGGTTGCTATAACTCCTATAAGATTTTGGAAAGGGGAATTTAAAAAAGTAGTGCTAATGTTTGTGAGGGACCATTTTTGGGGAAATGACAAATGCATCCTTTTTTCCTTCCTGTTAAAAAAACACATTCCAATAGATTGTCTAAAAAAGTTTAAAAAAATATTCAAACAGAGGTAACTTGAACAGACAAAATCAATCTGTATCTGAAGGAATGAGCTTCCATGGGGAAAAATAATCATAAGCTATGATGAGACAGACAAAACACCCCCAACTAGGGAAATCTGGCAAAAACAAATAAAAATAGATGAAGATAGATAGATGATGAAGAATGATAGATGAAGAAGATAGATAGATAGATCTTTATTTAAACCCCGGGAAATTCCATATTCCAGCAAGATAAAAATTTCCGGGTAGGAAACAACGGCGGGGGGGGGTGGCACCCCCAATTTGACTTACGAGAGAAACAGAAAAACTGGGGTTTATAACAAATTCAACAATATTCATGTTACTTATGTTTTTGTGCCAATGACAACAACAGAGATGAGTCAGTACGTTAATCAGCAGCTCTGGGGGGGTGTGTAAAAATGAAATAGTGAGTCTTCGGCCGGTTCAAAAACGGGTGAACTCTTAGGAGGGAGACCAGTCCACGTTTGGGGCCGTGTAAATAAAAACGACCTCCCCCTTTTTTTAAATCCTTTAATCTAACAGACCGGCTTTGAGATTTTAATTGCCTCCATTTAAAGCTTTTATGTTAAAAGGGAAAATTTTTAAATCGCCCTAAACAACAGGGCCCGTGACAGGATTTAAAAACTCGAGTTATGTGTTTTAAATTTTTTTTTCTTTAATAATTCCTGTACAGTATTTTTGGGTTAATTGGAGGCTGAATATTGAACACAGTGAAAACTGCATTGAATGTCAATCCTATTGAAATAAATGCATGAATTACTTTCTCATATTTGTATATTTAGATACCCCTTAATTAAAAATTGTTAAGAGGGAAAGAAAAAAATTTTTTTGACAATTTTGTTGGGCCTTTAAATGGCATGCTAGAATCAAAAACTCCTAGATTGTGGAATGTTAGTAAAATTAATGGGGGTTCAACTGAGTTAAAAAATGACAATTTATTGTTGTGATCAACTCATTCCCCCAACAATTAACATCTCTTTTTATCTGTATTTAAGACAAGTGTTCTCCCATCCTCCTTTAATTCGCTAACACAATTTAAATTTAAAAAAGGCAACATCGGGACTTCATTTGATCTAAAAATATAACAGGCGTCATCTGCATACGGTGAAAATTAACATTATGTTTCTAATAGAGAGATCCCAATGGAAGCATGAAAAGTAAAAAGTAAAGGCCCCAGTACTGAGCCCTATGGGACACCATAACTCATTTCTGTGTATAATGATGGAGCCCTGTTTGGTCGATTTGATAAAAAAGAACTAAATGGGGAGAGCACGGGGCCGGGGCCAACATCTTTTGCCTGTGCAGTAAAATAAAAGGTCAAAAGGTCAATGGTGTAAAACGTTTTACTTAAGTCTAACAACATATACAGTGGATTTCCTTCATCGGGGATATCAAATTTCGTTTACAGAAGCCCAGTGCTGTTTCTGTACTATGACCATTGGAAAACCCAAATTTTCAATTTCTCAAATAATTTTGGTTGTAAGGTGTGACTGAAGCTGATTGTTGGTATTTTAGAGTGAAAGGGTAAATTTGATAGGGGTCTATAATTTTTAAGTATATGGGCTCTGGTCTGATTTTTTTAAATAATGGATTGATAGAAATTTCGGCATCAGGTACCATCCATGTAATAATAATATTAAGAATAGGCACAAAGAACATCCATTTCTACTAGTTTTGTTGGCACGGATCGGGGAAACAAGAAATGGTTTCTTTTTTGAAATTAAAATAAAAACTTTCTATTACGGGATTTAAATTTCTAAAGTATTGAATAAAAGGGTGTGAAAAAGTCTCCAAGCTAAGGGTTTTTGCACTGTGATGTTGAGATCGGGATCTGATTTTTTTTAATCTTTTTTTAACACTAAATTTAAAGAGCCTACGAAAAAACTTGTAAATCCGTCCCCCCTTTAAAAAAAACTTCAAAAACCCTTTTTCACCCTCCTGCGTCTTTTTTAATTCAATAACTGATAAAAAAAAGGTGGGAAAGCCCTATTCCATCCCCCACCGACGAACGTGCACAAACTTCTCTCAGCTCAGGCCTTGATTGATTTTCTGGGGTGGGGAGTTTTAGAGTGGAAATAATGTGTTATTTGGAACCCGCTTTCATGTCTGTTCGTTTCTATAATTCTTTGTAAACACATTGTTAAAAAAAAAGTTTTTTTATATTCTAGTAGTAGATGACAAAATGTAGGCATAAACTATATAATGTATGAAGCCTGGTCAAATATCAAACAAATATTTTCCCAAAAAGGGGTAAAATCTAACACAACAATTGTTTTTTATTCAAAATATAACTGCAGAAAAAAAAAGCTGCCTTAACATCGACTTGACACCTTTTTTTTGGGCTCCTCCTGGCGCAATAAAATCCCCCAACTGGGAATAAAAAGGGTGTAGTTTGATCCTGGACCTCCCCTTTTTGAAAGTAAACCCCTTTTGTCTTACTATTTTAGAATAAAAACATACATTTGTTTTCAGTCTGAAAAGCGGTGCAATTTATGATTTTTAAAAGGTTAGCTTTGTTTTTGTTTTTAGTGTTTTATTATCTGGCCCGTTCCAGAAACACACCCCCCCCATCGACACTGCTTTTTTCACATGGGGTGTTAACAGGCGTCTCAGCTCCTTCTACCCGACAAATGCACAAAATTGCTTGCATACTAAAGTGTCAAAGGCTTTTTTTTGGTCTAAAAATTTTTCGCATCCCCCTGCACTACTTGTGACTTTGGCTTTGGGGAGTAAGTAAATAAATAAAGGTAAATCATTTAAAATGAATTCTTCAGAATGTAAATATATTTATCTCTTTCTTTTTTTTAAAATGCGTTGATCACTGCCAGCTTTTTAAAAAGCATCGGGCCCCCTGCATGTTCTTGCGTACTGAATAATAACAAATATAAGTCAGAGAGAATCAGACTGAAAAAAAAACATTTAAATGCCACACTTTTACATGATGGCCTGTTTTTTTTTAAATAATATTGCATTTGTCGATGATGTTTCCATAAAAGTCTCTTGTTTTTTCATGTGTAAAAAACCACACATGAGAAAAATGCAATATTATTTAAAAACGAACAATAATGTTATAAAAGGTTGGAAAGTTTGGGGCCCCAAATCTCAAACTCACCTCCATGAGATCAAGATAAAAATATGACCCAAAGTCCATGTGGTTATTTGAATTCATTATCCATGTTGGTGGGGGTCAATCTGAAAAAAATTCCCAAAGGGAAAAATTAGGAAGAGACATCAGCCAATGAGGATGGATAACTAAAAAAATTAACAGTGTTGTTTAGATTGGGGGAAAGGGAAAAATGATGAGCAGTGGTTAGAAAATTACAACCTGTTCAGTCTCAAGTTCCTGCCATATCAATTGGGTCTGTGCACAAGTAAAGACTGTGAAGTACCTCTTCAAATGTTATTAGGGACAAAATTTTTAAGGGAAAGGGGGTTTCCCTTTTTGAACATGATGAGACGGAGTTTGGGCCCTATCAGTCCCCAAAAAAGGGCAGTGGGTGTTTTTTGATTTGATGTCGTAAATTTCGCCTACAATTGTGCAGTTGCTGTTGACTTACCTGGGGACCCGCATTGTTTTAGAGAAAATAAAGTATGTGGATTGGATACGGGTGGAATGGGATCCACCCTAAAGTCTGGTTTAACCCGAATAAAAACAAACCTGGGTGGGGGATTTTTTTTTACTGGGAACCCCCGGCTTTCCCCGGGTGTGATGATACAAGGCAGAGATGGACCTTGATAAGCAGATCAAAAAAAAAGTATAAGACTTTTCCCAGGCTTGCATTAGAACAATCAAAGGGAGGTCTTTTGGGTCATTCATGGCGTTCCAAAGGGGATGGGCCTTGTCCGTGATTGGTTTGCACAGGTCCTTGGAAGAGTCTGTGCTATTTGGAATCTCCGGCTGCAAACTCTTTGCCTTCATTTTTGTCTTTTATACACCCAATTAGCTCAGAAAATTGTTTTTGAAATATAAAAAAGTTTTGTGAAATGGTTTTCAAAGTCCCTATCAAAGGGCATGTAGATCTTTATTGTGTGAAAAAAGGTGCTGCGACAAGAGAACTCTAATGTACCATGGGGAAAAAAATGCAAGAATGCGTTCATGAACAGACTGGCGTTCTTGGGGTTTGCGTGAATCCTCTGCAGTGGGATGATTATGACATTTCCCGTTCTCTCGAAGCCAGTTCTCTCTCGGTTTTTCTCTTATAAAATTTTTTCACTTTTTAGCTCTCTGTTTATTCGATAAATTTTTTTTAAAAAGGGAGCAAAGTGTAATATTTTTTTATAATTTTACTTTGTTTTTTATGGACTTCCCAAATTAGTTGATCCTGTAAATAGTTAATAGAATACTAACAATTTAATCTGTTGTGGTGTGGGTGTTAAATTGCGTCACCCCTAAAAACCTCAGGCCCCCTTTTTTTGGGGCTCTGAGCCGAACCCAATAGATACTCTGGGGTAGGTTTGGTTTCAGATCCCCCTAAGTTTTTTGTTTTTTTATTTATTTTGTATTTTTAAATTTTTTAATTGTTTAATTTATTTTTTTTTGTTTTGGGAAGGAAAGCTATTTTGTTTTTTAAGAATATATAATTATAAAATAATTATAAAATTTTGTATAAAGCTATTGGCTTGTTTTCTAAAAAATTAAAAAAGTTCAGCATTTAACTCAAAAAAGGGTTCAAAAAAACCCTAGCCAAAAATGTTTCCCACAACAAAATATTTCATTTTACAAGTTTAGTTAAATTTCAAAAAAAAGACAAAAAAAAAATTAAAATAGCAAAAAAAAAAAACAATTTAAAAAAGTTCAATTCTAAGCAATCTTGTTCATCTCAAATTTACTATTTTTAACATTTCTGAAACCCTTTCAAAACGGTCGAAAAGATCTTTCCCTTTTTAACTTAAAAATGGGTCTTTCAAATCCTCTTTGGGACCAGTTCTAAAAAAAAATAAGCTTATTATCCACTGTTTCTCAGTTAAGGGAAAAAGGGTTTTATCTCTTCTAACTTAAAGGGGGAAAAAACTAAACCATAAGTTATGACTATGAAAAAATTTATCTTCTTTTAAAATTAAGCAAACAAATTATTTTTAAATCAAAAAATTCAACTTTCTAAAATTTCACACTTTTGTTGTAAAAATTTTCTGGAAAATGTGAGTCATTTTTGTAAATAGTTTTATATACAAAATTCAATTGTGTAAATAAAAAGGGCGAAGCCGGTGGAACTGTTGGGGGCACAGGAGAAGCCACTGATTGATCCCCTTTTTTTTTTTTTCCTTTTTTTTTTGGAAAAATTGCTTGGAAAAAAAAAAGCTTCTGGTTTGTTATTGCCTCTGACTTGGCGGTCATTTACACAACATGAAAAGGGATTGCATTATTATATAAGTTCCCTTTTTCTTTTATTGGCCCTACGGGGTACCCGGGTGCCCAACTTTTTCCCGGATGGGGCACATCAATCGTGCCATTCCCAAAGGGGGTTTTCTTGTCTCCCAGCCAGTCTCAAGGGCATGGAGGTTCAGGAGGCGGGGTTACTCTGAGGCTGGACGGGGCCTAGAAGGCCCTTCCCAGCAGGAAAAGTATCTGCTCCTTTGGGCAGGGGGAATCGATAAGCACTCCCCAGGCCCAAAATGACCTCCAGCTGGCGGCCACTGCTTGAATATCTCTGACAAAAAATCGAAACAGACTTCTGGGTTGGGCCAGGGCCCCCATTTTGTGGGAAAGCACAGCTCGATTGGGATTTGCCAAGGGGACCAAAAATTGGATCCCCCAATGGCGGGCCCTTTCTTTTTCAGATGAGACAGGTTCACCTTGAGCACATTGACAGTTGAAAGGTCTGGAGAAGTGTGGAGAACGTTATGCCCACATTTTAGCATGACCCCGGGTTTTATGGGGGGTCAAGTGGTTTGGGAGGGATATCCATGGAGGAAAAACAGACCTCTACAGGCTAACAACGGTGGGGACCTTGCCCATTAGGTATTGGGTAAATCCGGACCCATTATCAGATATCTGGTTCCTCCGGGTTTCCCTTTAAAAAGGAAGGGGTTTTCCTTTATGGCCCCCGCTCACTCACCCGACCTCAATCCAATTAACACCACTGGGTGGGACATTATTTGGGGCCCCCCAAAACCTCAGATCCCGGGCTCGTGTACCCCGTCGTCTGGGAAGAGATGCCCCAGGACCCCCGTTATCTCTTGGGGCATTGTCAATGAAAAGCACATGGTGGTGGCCTAAAATACTAGGTGATTTGGAGTTTTGCAAGAAATTTTGGCCAAATGGACTTGCCTGCCACCCACATTTTTTCCGTTGATTTTGGGGGGTCTTTAATTCCGCCTTTGGGGTTGATCAGTTTCACTTCCATAAATCATGTGGCCGTCATCCGTTCTAACATCCCCGTCCATATCAGTGAGATATCCAGCGGAAAATTTTTTTATTGGCCCTGTTTCAGTATTTTCAAAGTTTTCCCTTTTAAATTTTTTTTTTGAGTAGTGTTAACAACACAATACAGAGGTGTGCGCTCATTCCTGTGTTTTGATTTTTTTTCTTTGTAATGAATACTTTGTGAGGTTTGAACACAAGTTTCTCTTTCGGGGATCATTAACAAAAAACCCGGCTATTCTGCGTTTAGATAAACCTCCCCTGTTGATTTCAAACCCTTTAAAGTTCTTTATGTGGGCGTGTCATAATCCCAAAACAATGCTGTGACTGTCCCTCAGATCTTAAATTTGATTCAGTTCATCGTTTTCCCGATTGTGATGTCTGTTGGGGGGGAAAAGCCATCATATAGAAACACACTGAACACACACACGGCTGAAGTCTTTTTCTGTTCAATTTTCTTTGCTCTCTGGTTCGTTCTCATCTCAGGTTTCTGTTTCCCCTGGCTTTTTAATTTTTCCTTAATCTTTTTTCCCCCCTAACCACAAACTGACAGCTGCAGGTTACAAATCTCTCCCGGGAAGTTGTTGGCGTCCCCCTTGGAAAATTTTTTTTTGGCTGGTGCACTAATGTGGAAAAGGAATTTGTTTTTTGGGGTGTTGTTGCAACAATCAAGGAAGAACAAAACTTAAAAGATCAAATATGCCGTGAAAATTTTTTATTTTTCATTTTATTCAAATTTTTAAAAGGAATAGTTTTTTTTTTTATGTTTTTTTGCTTTCTTCCCTTTTCCCCATGGACAGCTTTGAACAGTAGAAAGGATGTGCTGCTACAGACAGAGGGCCTTTTCACCCCCTGGGGGATTTTTTCTGCAGTCAGAACAGACAGACACCTTTTAAACAAGTAGGATTAAAAAGGTCAAAACTTTAAACCGCCCAATTATATTTTCAAAAGTGTTAAAATTGAATTACCTTTTTTTTAACTTTCTGTTTAAAGCAAAAAAGCTCTTAAAACATTGGTTATCTTTTTTGACTCACCCAAAGGGAAAGGGGTTGATACAGTCTGTGAAAATGACATTAGGCAGAGGGGGATGGGGGTGTTCAAAAAAGCCCCACAACTGAAAATCATCGATTAATGTGAAAATATTCCAATCATCTCTGAATTGAAGAAAAAAGGGAAAAAAAAAGAAGCCAAAAACAGGCCATTAAGAAACTGAAAAGCGTCACACATTCAGTTGTTTTACCTGCATCATCCCGGTGACACAAAAACCCCGATCTTTTTAAAACCTATTTACCTCTTAAATAGCTTTTGCTTTTTTTGGCACATTAAAACATTTAAAAATTTTAAAACTCTAATGATGAAAAGTTTATTGTCTGCTGCCCCTTGCATGCAATTTTTCTTGCCTTGAGGGGGTTTCGAAACGGTGGCATCTTCTAAAAGGTGAAACATGGCCTTAAAATTTGTATTATTTGCGTTTTTCACATACCTAATTTAAATGACAAAAAAGGTCATGGTGATTTTTTGGACTGGCCAACCAACCTCAAGAGTTACCTGGTGGTAACCACTAAAACCCGATTAAGACTCAGATCAAAAAAGAATATAATTGGGGGTTTTTGTTTGTTTTGGAAAAAATTTTCTTTGTTATCCCAAAACTTTTTTCCAAAAATATTTATCAACTTTGTTAATAAAAAAATGTCACAATGGGCCCAAATTTTAATTAAGTGGATCGTGAGTGCTCAAATTGTTTGGCATTTTTTTCTTCCATTCAAAACCGGAAGTTCTTCCCCTACTCACCTCAAAGAAACCCGGCATGGGGGCTTTTGTTTTTTCTGGCCCCAGGGGGGCCCGATTGGTTAACCCCTAATTTTCTTCCCATAAAACTTCCCGTGGGGTTCAATTTTTAAAAAAAAACAAGCGAAGGTCATGTAAAATCAAACCAGGTTGAAAGGGCATCAAAAACGGCATAGGGTCATGTAGAATCAAAGGGGGCTGGGGGCATCTAAAAAAGGGCATGGGTCATTAAAAAATTCAACCCCCTGTTTATCGTTCTTCTAAGGAATTGACAGCCCTGGTAAAAGGGCCC